>NW_019956081.1:0-1260 GCF_002910315.2 Salvelinus sp. IW2-2015
CTGTAATTTAACTGGATTTGGATTTGGATTTCGTGAAATGGACATACAGAAAATAGTCCAAATTGGTGAAATGAAATGAAAAAAATTACTTTTATCAAAAAATTCTAAAAAATAAGAAACGGAATAGTGGTACGTGCATATGTATTCACCCCCTTTGCTATGAAGCCCCTAAATAAGATCTGGTTCAACCAATTACCTTAGAAGTCACATAATTAGTTAAATAAAGTCCACCTGTGTGCAATATAAGTGTCACATGATCTCAGTATATATACACCTGTTCTGAAAGGCCCCAGAGTCTGCAACACCACTAAGCAAGGGTGACCACCAAGCAAGTGGCACCATGAAGACCAAGGAGCTCGCCAAACAGGTCAGGGACAAAGTTGTGGAGAAGTACAGATCAGGGTTGGGTTATACAAAAATATCAGAAACTTTTATTATATTATATTATTATTATATTATTATTAAAAAATGGAAAGAACATGGCACCACAACAAACCTGCCAAGATAGGGCCGCCCACCAAAACTCACGGACCAGGCAAGGAGGGCATTAATCAGAGAGGCAACAAGGAGACCAAAGATAACCCGGAAGGAGCTGCAAAGCTCCACAACGGAGAGTAGCTGTCCATAGGACCACTTTAAGCCGTACACTCAATAGAGCTGGACTTTACGGAAGAGTGGCCAGAAAAAAGCAATTTCTTAAAGAAAAAAATAAGAAAACATGTTTGGTGTTCACCAAAAGGCATGTGGGAGACTCTGGTCAGATGAGACTAAAATTTAGCTTTATGACCATCAAGGAAAACATTATGTATGGTGCAAACCCAACACCTCAGATCACCCCGAGAACAACATCCCCACAGTGAAGCGTGGTGGTGGCAGCATCATTGCTGTGGGGATGTTTTTCATCGGCAGGGACTGGAAAACTGGTCAGAATTGAAGAAATTATGGATGGAGCTAAAAACAGAGAAATTCTTGAGGGAACCCTGTTTCAGTCTTCCAAAGATTTGAGACTGGGACGGAGGTTCACCTTCCAGCAGGACAATGACCCTAAGCATACTGCTAAAGCAACACTTGAGTGGTTTAAGGGGAAACATTTAAATGTCTTGGAATGGCCTAATCAAATCCCAGACCTCCATCCAATTGAGAATCTGTAGTATGACTTAAAGATTGCTGTACACCAGCAGAACCCATCCAACTTGAAGGTGCTGGAGCAGTTTTGCCTTGAAGAATGGGCAAAAATCCCAGTGGCTAGATGTGCCAAGC
>NW_019956082.1:0-1260 GCF_002910315.2 Salvelinus sp. IW2-2015
ACCACAACTAGTGACCACAACCATACAACTAGTGACCACAACCACACAACTAGTGACCACAACCATACAACTAGTGACCACAACTAGTGACCACAACCACACAACTGCTGGCCATAACTACTTGCCACTATCAACCACCTCTACCGGTCAAAACTACTGACCACAACTGCGAGTGCAGAGACGCATTGTGCCCCATTTTTTGACCTTAATATGACTCAGTATTTAGTATGACTCGGCCGGGGACTGTACTCCGAACTTTCCAATCTCAGGGCGGACATTCTAACCACAAGGCCACTGATGGGCATAACACTATAAGCTATAAGACAACGAGGTAATTGTGTACCTGTAGCATGGACTTAGGGTGTGGCAGCTCCTCTCCCTGGTAGATTTTGATGTATGCCTGAAAGAAAAAAGAAAATGTCACCAAACACCTAAAGTACCAGTCAAAAGTTTGAACACACCTACTCATTCCAGGGTTTTTCTATATTTTTACTATTTTCTACATTGTAGAATAATAGTGAAGACATCAAAACTATGAAATAACACATATGGAATCATGTAGTAACCAAAAAATTGTGTTAAACAAATTCTTAAACAGATTCTTCAAAGTAGCCACCCTTTGCCTTGGCGACAGCTTTGCACACTCTTGGAACTCTCTCAACCTGCTTCATGAGGTAGTCACCTGGAATGCATTTCAATTAACAGGTGTGCCTTCTTAAAAGTTAATTTGTGGAATTTCTTTCCTTCTTAATGCGTTTAGCCAATAAGTTGTGTTGTGACAAGGGTGGTAAACAGAATATAGACCTATTTGTTAAAAGACCAAGTCCATATTATGGCAAGAACAGCTCAAATAAGCAAAGAAAAACGGCAGTCCATCATTACTTTAAGACATGAAGGTCAGTCAATCCGGAACATTTCAAGAACTTTGAACATTTCTTCAAGTGCAGTCGCAAAAACCATCAAGCACTATGATGAAACTGGCTCTCATGAGGCCTGCCGCAGGAAAGGAAGACCCAGAGTTACCTCTGCTGCAGAGGATAAGTTAATTAGAGTTAACTGCACCTCAGATTGCAGCCCAAATAAATGCTTCACAGAGTTCAAGTAACAGACACATCTCAACATCAACTGTTCAGAGGAGACTGCGTGAATCAGGCTTTCATGGTCAAATTGCTGCAAAGAAACCACTACTAAAGGACACCAATAAGAAGAAGAGACTTGCTTGGGCCAAGAAACATGAGCAATGGACATTAGATCGGTGGA
>NW_019956083.1:0-1260 GCF_002910315.2 Salvelinus sp. IW2-2015
AGTGCATATCAGAGCAAAAAACCAAGCCATGAGGTTTGAGCTCCGAGACAGGATTTTGTCGAGGCACAGATGTGGGGACAGGTGCCAAAGCAAATCTACGGCATTGAAGGTCCCCAAGAACACAGTGGCCTCCATCATTCTTAAATGGAATACGTTTGGAACCAACAAGATTCTACCTAGAGCTGGCCGCCCGGCCAAACTGACCAATCAGGGGAGAAGGGTCTTGGTCAGGGAGGTGACCACTCTGGCCACTCTGACAGAGCTCTAGAGTTTCTCTGTGGAGATGGAAGAACCTTCCAGAAGGACAACTATCTCTCCACCAATCAGGCCTGTATGGGGATGTGGCCAGACAGAAGCCACTCCTCAGTAAAAGGCACATGACAGCCCACTTGGAGTTTGCAAAAGGCACCTAAAGAATCTCAGGCCATGAGAAACAGGATTATCTGCTCTGATAAAACCAAGATTGAACTATTTGGGCTGAATGCCAAGCGTGACGTCTGGAGGAAACCTGTCACCATCCATACAGTGAAGCATGGTGATGGCAGCATCATACTGTGGGGATGTTTTTCAGTGGCAGGGACTGGGAGACTAGTCAGGATCGAGGAAAAGATGAACGGAGCAAAGTACAGAGAGCTTCTTGATGAAAACTTGCTCCAGAGCGCCCAGGAACTCAGACTGGGGTGAAGGTTCACCTTCCAACAGGACAACAACCCTAAGCACACAGACAATACAACGCAGGAGTGTCTCTGAATACAACAACAAGTCTCTGAATGTCCTTGAGTGGCCCTGCCAGAGACCGGACTTGAACCCGATCGAACATCTCTGGAGAGACGCTCCCAATCCTACCTGACCGAGCTTGAGAGGATCTGCAGAGAAGAAAGGGAGAAACTCCCCAAATACAGGTGTGCCAAGCTTGTAGCGTCATACCAAAGAAGACTCTAGGCTGTAACCGCTGCCAAAGGTGCTTTAACAAAGTACTGAGTAAAGGGTCTGAATACTTAAGTGAATGTAATTTTTCAGTAGTTTTTTTAAACATTTGCAAAGAAATCTGCTTTGTCATTTTGGGATATTGTGTGAAGAATGATGTGGGGGAAAAAACGATTTCATCAATTTTAGAAAAGGCTGTAATGTAACAAAATGTGGAAAAAGTCAAGGGGTCTGAATACTTTCCACATACACTGTACCTCCAAGCCATACAGTACATTGGTATTAAGCCATACAATACATTAGTATTAAGCCATACAGTACATTAGTATTAAG
>NW_019956084.1:0-1259 GCF_002910315.2 Salvelinus sp. IW2-2015
CTGGTAGCTAGCTAGCTACTGAAGTTAGCAATGCAAATTTAAATGACTTGCACTAACTGAACACAAAAATAAAGTTCTAAAACCAAGAAAACAATCTATAATATACCTCCTAAGTCTCCTGTAATTTGAAAAAACGAATTTGAATTGAACAATATCCAAAAGATGCTCAACTATACCACTTCAGTCATAATCTCTATCCAACAATGTCACCAAGCCTCTGAACACATACAACCACCATAATGTTCTGTGGCACAATCCCAAAACATCTCACCAGGTTCGTTCTCTGATTCTAATTCTATGTTTGGATGGACAACATGTCAGTTCATACTGCAAAAGCTTTGATTGGTTGGAGGACGTCCTCTGGAAGAGGTCATAATTACCATGTATGTCTATGGAAGGGTGTGAGGCCTAAGAGCCTCCAAGGTTTTGTATTGAAGTCAATGTAGTCAGAGGAGGACGGAAGCTAGCTGTCCTCCGGGTACACCATGGTGCTACCCCAGACAGTGCTGTTGAAGTTACTGTAGACCTTCATTGCGATAGAGTGTATTTTAATCATATATTTGRTGACATTTGAATATATTTAGTATAGGTTTATCTAAAAAGGATAACTTTTTTAATGTTTCACTATTTTTCTTTTTATGAAATTTCACTGAGGGGGATGGTCCTCCCCTTTCTCCTCTGAGGAGCCTCCACTGCCTGGGATTGTGGTGAATAACTCCCTGATATCAACCAATCAGCATCCAGGATCCAAACAACTGCTTTTATCAATTTGAGTATGGCATACAGAAGGTATATATTAAGGTGAATTCTTCAGTACTGTCTGGTGCAGTAGAACAGTGGGGTTTTTGCTCTACAATAAAATCCCACCTGTAGTGGGCTCCATTTTGAGCTGGTGACAAATCAAAAGTTTGTTTACCAGTAAAATAAATGACGGTACTGTTTTATAATATATCAATTTCACTGGGGATTTAAATGTACGTGCGTCATAATTACGAGTTTATTATAACAAATAAGTGTTTGACAAATGAGAAGGCCGAACACTCTCTCAGATTACCCTAGCTTGGCTGAGCCAGCCTGAATGCGGTGATCACTGGTGTGTGTAGCGTTCAGGTTACCAGGCTATCTCCACTCCCTCCTTGCTCCTAGCATTCAGTCTGGTTTTACCAGGCTATCCCCACTCCCTCCTAGCTCCTAGCGTTCAGTCTGGTTTTACCAGGCTATCCCCACTCCCTCCTCGCTCCTAGCGTTCAGGCTGGTTT
>NW_019956085.1:0-1259 GCF_002910315.2 Salvelinus sp. IW2-2015
GGTTCTAACTTAGAATATGTGGACAACTACAAATACCTAGGTGTCTGGTTAGACTGTAAACTCTCCTTCCAGACTCACATTAAGCATCTCCAATCCAAAATCAAATCTAGAATCAGCTTCCTATTTCGCAACAAAGCATCCTTCACTCATGCTGCCAAACATACCCTAGTAAAACTGACCATCCTACCAATCCTTGACTTCGGCGATGTCATTTACAAAATAGCATCCAACACTCTACTCAGCAAATTGGATGCAGTCTATCAAAGTGCCATCCGTTTTGTCACCAAAGTCCCATATACTACCCACCACTGCACACTGTATGCTCTCGTCGGTTGGCCCTTACTTCATATTCGTCGCCAAACCCACTGGCTCCAGGTCATCTATAAGTCGTTGCACCCACCCGTAGCACGTGCTCCAGCAGGTATATTTTACTGGTCACCCCCAAAACCAATTCCTCCTTCGGGCGCCTTTCCTTCCAGTTCTCTGCTGCCAATGACTGGAACGAACTGTAAAAATCACTGAAGCTGGAGACTCATATCTCCCTCACTAGCTTTAAGAACCAGCTGTCAGAGCAGCTCACAGATCACTGCACCTGTACATAGCCTATCTGTAAATAACCTATCCAACTACCTCATCCCCATACTGTTATCTATTTTATTTATTTTTGCTCCTTTGCACCCCAGTATCTCTACTTGTACACTCATCTTCTGCACATCTATCACTCCAGTGTTTAATTGATATATTGTAATCATTTCGCCACTATGGCCTATTTATTGCCTTACCTCCSTTATCCTACCTCATTTGCACACACTGTATATAGACTTTTTCTACTGTATTGTTGACTGTATGTTTGTTTATTCCATGTGTAACTCTGTGTTGTTCTTTGTGTTGCACTGCTTTGCTTTATCTTGGCCAGGTCACAGTTGTAAATGAGAACGTGTTCTCAACTAGCCTACCTGGTTAAATAAAGGTGAAATAAATAAAATAAAATAAAAAGTACACATGTGATCATTGATGAGGGATGCCATTTACCAACACATGAAAATTCTTTGTTTTGACTTACCGGTAATAAACAGTACTTAGACGACATGCAGCCTGAAAAACAAATATATACAGAGAGACACATACTGTTTGAAATTGGCTTGTAATAATCCATGTACTGATTTTATCCTTTAAACTTTGTGGTAAAACAATTACATTTTAGCGCATACCCCACGTGCTGAGAACGAGGTACAAAGGAAGTACAGCAGTAGGGGGGG
>NW_019956086.1:0-1259 GCF_002910315.2 Salvelinus sp. IW2-2015
TAGATTTGGCTTATCAGTGGAGTCAGATACCTTATTTACATAAGTATTCAGACCCTTTGCATAGGTGCATCCTGTTTACATTGATCCTTGAGATGTTTCTACAACTTGATTGGAGTCCACCTGTGGTCAATTAAATTGATTGGACATGATTTGGAAAGGCACACATAAGGCCCCACAATTGACAGTGCATGTCAGAGCAAAAACCACACCATGAGGTAYAAGGAATTGTTCGTAGAGCTCAGAGACAGGATTGTGTCGAGGCACAGATCTGGGGAAGGGTAACAAAACATTTCTGCAGCATTGAAGGTCCCAAGAACACAGTGGCCTCCATCATTCTTAAATGGAAGAAGTTTGGAACCACCAAGACTCTTCCTAGAGCTGGCCACCCCGCCAAACTGAGCAACCGGGGGAGAAGGGCCTTGGTCAGGGAGGTAACCAAGAACCCGATGGTCACTCTGTCAGAGCTCCAGAGTTCCTCTGTGGAGATGGGAGAACTTTTCAGAAGGACAACCATCTCTGCAGCATTCCACCAATCAGGCCTTTATGGTAGAGTGGCAAGACAGAAGCCACTCCTCAGTAAAAGGCACATGACAGCCGCGTGGAGTTCGCCAAAAGGCACCTAAAGACTCTCAGACCATGACAAACAAGATTCTCTGGTCTGATGAAACCAAGATTGAACTATTTGGACTGAATGCCAAGCGTCACATCTGGAAGAAACCTGGCACCATCCCTACGGTGAAGCATGCTGGTGGCAGCATCATGCTGTGGGGATGTTTTTCAGCGGCAGGGACTGGGAGACTAGTCCGGATCGAGGGAAAGATGAACGGAGCAAAGTACCAAGAAATCCTTGATGAAAACCTGATCCAGAGCGCTCAGGACCTCAGACTGGGGTGAAGGTTCACCTTCCAAAAGGACAACAACCCTAAGCACACAGCCGAAACAACATAGGAGTGGCTTCGGGACAAGTCTCTGAAAGTCCTTGAGTGGCCCAGCCAGAGCCCGGACTTGAACCCGATCGAACATCTCTGGAGAGACCAGAAAAAAGTTGTGCAAATCTCCATCCAACTTGATAGCGCTTGAGAGGATCTGCAGAGAAGAATGGGAGGAACTCCCCAAATACAGGTCTTCCAAGCTTCTAGCGTCATACCCAAGATGACTTGCGGCTGTAATCTCTGCCAAAGGTGCTTTAACAAAGCACTGAGTAAAGGGTCTGAAATATCAGTTTTATTTGATAAATTAGCAAAAAATTCTAAATACAG
>NW_019956087.1:0-1258 GCF_002910315.2 Salvelinus sp. IW2-2015
AACATTGCACCTGAAGACATGTTTGGTCCATAGACATTAAAACCAGTAGATAGTGATAGTGTTGATGTCATCCACGTATTCTTATGGAAAACTCCTGATGGCACATGAAGCATTTTAATTTGAAGCGGGCCATACAGTATTTCTGAATGGAGCTGAATGGCACCAAAAAATCAATGGCAGTAACTAGCGAAGAATCATGGTTGATGTAGTCGTTATCATCGTGCCTGAGAAAGTCAATCCAACGCTGCTGGGTGCATGTGCAAAGAGTGTGCGGGCCTCCTCGTAGCCTGCCGGCCCGTGATTGGTCTGTGTCAGCAAATGTAGTAGTCAGAATGGATCACTATTTAATTAAATCTCGATTTGTAGCTTTAAAATAATTCACAGTGGGGATCGAACATCATCATAATAGACACATTTTAGAGCCCAAAATGTCTGTCTAAAAAAAATTGTTTGGGCATTCTGGCCATCGTAATTTACATAGGCTTTCTAGGGCCGACCGGGGCTTTTGGCACCACTAGGTTGTTACGCAGTAGCTAACCAGCAGAGCTTGTGACTTTATGCTCCATACCGGACACTAGGGGCCTGGTTTGATCCCTGATAGCTAACGTTAGCTAACCTGACGACATGTTTGATGCATGTTGCCAGCTTTCTTTCAATAATGTTTTTTTTTTAAACGTGAACTGGCTAGCTACTGTCCTTGTTTGTTGTGATTGAATGGCAAAGACACACCCAAGAAACACCCACATCAAGCCACACCCCCAAGACAACTCTCATTTGCCGTCTGTCATGGCCGCTAACATTTCCTAATAAGCATTAATATTATGTTTCAGGGAAGACCCAGATGCAGACATGGAAACAGGAGACAAAGGGCTGTGAGACATGGGTTTGATCCTAAACACATGAAAAGTGAGATGTATACGGAGGGTACAGGGCAACAGAAGACGAACAGCAAAGGTGCCAAGTATCCTGGAGATGGGTAAAGGGCCAATAAACCGGGGGGGGGGGGGAGTTTGCAGGACTCCACCCGGAGGGGCAGATCTCGGGTGGACAGCCCAGCAATTTGCGAGACGATACCTGGGAGCCGGGGTCCGGTGGCGGTCCGCTTGTTGTCGATACCTGGAGATGGTCTTGAGAAGAACCAACTGGGCTCTCTTCCAGGTACAACAGCACCGTACAAACATATGGGCCGAGGGTACGCTGTCCTCTTGCTCCGGGAAGAGCGGGGGCTGATAACCCAGGGAACAATCAAAGGGTGAGA
>NW_019956088.1:0-1258 GCF_002910315.2 Salvelinus sp. IW2-2015
GTTCTCAATCTTCAAGGCTTGTTTAGTGCAGAAATGTGGATATTATGTAGCTAGCTATAACCAAGCATATCTGAAATTATTTTGCAACAGATTCAACTGTTTCACTGGTATTAGCTGTAAATGTACCAAACTTACCTTAACATTAGAATTATTCCACATGACTGACGACGGATCAGCTCCTAGAGAGATCACCTATGGTTACAAATATTGAGGCGGATTATTCTAATGCTTACCTTATAATAATGCCCCCACCGCGCTTTGCTAGGCACAATTGATTCAAACAGTTGGTGGTATTGTATTGCGTACCTTCCTCCGATTCCTTGCCATGAGAAGAAGCCGTCTTAGCCTCCTTTACTGCCTGTTTCTGCTTCTTCTTGGTATTCTTTACCTAAATATATAGATTTCAACATGTATGTTGGATTAATGCTACAAGGCAAAGAAAGGGAAAGTGGTAGCATACAGAAGCATCGCCCCCTGCACCATTAGAACAGAAACCCCATGTTATGAAAGCCACTCAATCAAGTCAACGCGGTCAAACTAGGTAGGTAGGGGTGTGTGTGTGTGTGTGTATACATCTCTCTCTCTCTCAAATCACATACACCATCCTGTTCCCCTAAATCTGTCTACCAAAAGCCTTTTACATTTTAAGTCATTTAGCAGACGCTCTTATCCAGAGCGACTTACAAATTGGAAAGTTCATACATATTCATCCTGGTCCCCCCGTGGGGAATGAACCCACAACCCTGGCGTTGCAAGCGCCATGCTCTACCAACTGAGCCACACAGGACCGTTTGACATGTAATTTATAGGCTATACGGTTCTTACAATCTCAAACGCTATAAACATAATATAAAGTATTATATTTTAAGTGTCAGCCCCTCAATGCAGATTGATGCCAAAAACAACTATAAAGAGCATTGATTGACAGGCAACTGGGTTGAAAGCTGTATTTGAACATGGAGGACCTACATTTGACACTAGCTAAGTGAGGAAGCCATCAGTCCCATCCTTTAGGATTTGCTGCATCTGCAAGTTAAAATCTGTGAAACAGACATTGCCAGCTGGCCCCTGCACATCACAGGAGGAGTCCTAAGGGAGGCAGGCCTCTAGTCTAAAAGCCACATCATCACTAGTAAAACTCCACTACAAACGCCATAAGGCCAGTTCTCAATCTTCAAGGCTTGTTTAGTGCAGAAATGTGGATATTATGTAGCTAGCTATAACCAAGCATATCTGAAATTATTTTGCAACAGATTCA
>NW_019956089.1:0-1258 GCF_002910315.2 Salvelinus sp. IW2-2015
CAGTAAGTCACAGCTGGATAATACCACCGTCACCCAAAACATCCCCACCCAACTCATCATCTAGCCCTCCACCCAACCACCCACTCACTCCCGCTACCCTAGCCCACGTGAGTCCACCTCTCCCGGGACACAGTCGCAGCTGTCTCCCTCCCCCACCCCCCTCCATCCAACCTCCAGAGACTTCCATTCCCAGGGTCAGGGCTGTGAAAGGGACAGAGAGCCCTGCCAGGTCTGCTCCCCTTCCACCAAGCCTCGGTCCTGGGAACAGAATACAGCAGACTGGGTCTAGCTGGATGGATCTAGATGGATGGATCTAGATGGATGGATCTAGATGGATGGATCTAGATGGATGGATCTAGATGGATGGTTCTAGCTGGATGGTTCTAACTGGATCTGTCTAGCTGGATCTGTCTAGCTGGATCTATCTAGATGGATCTGTCTAGATGGATGGTTCTAGCTGGATGGTTCTAGCTGGATGGTTCTAGCTGGATGGTTCTAGCTGGATGGATCTAACTGGATCTGTCTAGCTGGATCTGTCTAGCTGGATCTATCTAGATGGATCTGTCTAGATGGATGGATCTAGCTGGATGGATCTAGATGGATGGATCTAGCTGGATGGATCTAGCTGGATGGATCTAACTGGATCTGTCTAGCTGGATCTGTCTAGCTGAATCTATCTAGATGGATCTGTCTAGAGGGATCTGTCTAGCTGAATCTATCTAGATGGATCTGTCTAGATGGATCTGTCTAGCTGGATCTATCTAGATGGATCTGTCTAGATGGATCTGTCTAGATGGATCTGTCTAGCTGGATGGATCTAACTGGATGGATCTAGCTGGATCTATCTAGATGGATCTGTCTAGATGGATCTGTCTAGCTGGATGAATCTAACTGGATGGATCTAGCAGATAATAGATTATAGTCTAAATATACTGCACATTATAGATTATAGTCTAAATACACTGCTAAATATACTGCACATTATAGATTATAGTCTAAATACACTGCTAAATATACTGCACGTTATAGATTATAGTCTAAATACAGTGCTAAATATACTGCACATTATAGATTATAGTTTAAATATACTGGTCTGGTAAAAACAACACTGAGCCGTGAACGAGCGTCCCCGCCGACCCAGAGGACTGGGTGATCTCACTCTCCGAAGCGAGTAAGGTTTTAAATAACGTCAACACTCGCACGGCTGCAGGGCCTGACGGATTTCCCAGAGTATGCGCAGAACAGCTGGCAGACATAT
>NW_019956090.1:0-1258 GCF_002910315.2 Salvelinus sp. IW2-2015
ACTGTCAGGAACGGAAGTTGTTCATAGAGCAGGAGTGTTTTGAACACCAAACGTTTTTGAGGAGCGAGTGCAGTTGTGAGGCACCTTTTGATTTGCTCCCACCTCCTAAGGACGAGGAGTCTCTTCGGCTTTGGCGCAAAGCATTGAAAAGATGCTGTAAAGAGGTCAATGGAACTCGACCAAAACAATCGAATTGCCATGGAAACGCGTGGGGGAAAGATGCCATGGGGGAAAGATCCCAAATCTCCTCATTGCCCCCCAGCAAAATGAACCTACATTTAGGCTATTATTTACAGTATAGAGTATGTGTACTATCTTGTGGTAGGAATCAGAGTATAACGCTTGTATGGATGTCAACCACAGGAGGTTGGTGGCACCTTAATTGGGGAGGACGGGCTCATAGTAATGGCTGAAGCAGGATAGTTTCCATGTGATTGATGCCATTCCATTCGCTCCGTTCCAGCCTTTATTATGAGCCGTTCTCCCCRCAGCAGCCTCCTGTCATGTCAACCCCAATGTTCAGGTCATCGTCACCAACTAACTACTTTACAGTTAAAAACTACTTTGACTACACCGCTGATTACTGTATACTAGCGATGCTACCAGCTTATATGCAGGGGAGTTAGCATTTAGCAGTCACTCCTTCTAAACCTGAAAAGGTACAACTCCTAAATGATGCAGCAAAAACAGCCAAATATATTCAAATCAGACTTTAGTAACCACATTGAGGGCCTGTTTAGAATGCACCAATCATGACGGAGTGATGAATATACACTTTGTTACATCAGATATGTTGAATGTGCCCCAATCCGGCGTCCCCCTTATATCCCCCCCAGTCTGCGTTCCATTGGCCTCTTTACAGCATCGATAGTGTCTGCATGATGTGTGTTTAGAAATGACAATGAATAATATTTAATGTAACTGGTTGTGTGTCTAGGTGCTGGACATTTCTCCTTCTGAAAGTGTCTGTGTATATTTTGTACTGACATGATGATGATAATGATGGAAGTGAATAAACCACTGTTGCTATGCAAACAAATGTAAATGTTTTATTTCTAGTGTTGGAATCGTCTGAACTTTGAACATTGAGATATTAAATAAATGATAGAGAAGAAGCCTTGAATAGGAAGAGTGAAAGAGACGGGGTTGTGTGTCAGAAGTTAATGTTCTCTGTGGGTTGTGTGTCAGAAGTTAATGTTCTCTGTGGGTTGTGTGTCAGAAGTTAACGGTTCTCTGTGGGTTGTGTGTCAGAAGTTAA
>NW_019956091.1:0-1258 GCF_002910315.2 Salvelinus sp. IW2-2015
ATGGGTGTCTGTCCATAGAGTTGACTGGATTCTAGTCTGGTAGTTTGCTCCATTTATGCATTCAAAACAAATTAGCACCCAGATTACTTGAGTAACACATGATGACAAGATTTGATTCAGGTTTGGTTTGATATTCATATTGATTCTCATTTTTTGTTTATATATCATTGTTATTTATCTATTTATTCAAATTTGCTCATTTTATGTGCTCTCCTGTATTGCATCTTCAATGGCATCATATTAAACGTTAAAAAAAAAACAGTTAATGAAATAACCCCTAGAAAATGGGAATATTTTGTGTAAAGTTCTACCATATCTAGAAAACAAATGGTTGTCTATGCTCTTCCTCTTTTGTCCTCCCTCTCCAATTTCCCAGACCCTTATCAGCACTAGAAACCAGAAATTATAACTACAACTCATTCCAATTCCATGACATCGACCTTCCATCCTCTCATGTTGTGTCTGTATATTGATTATAGAAGGGGAATCCATTTCCCCCTGGAGGCCTGAGCTGAGGGAACAGGGATGTGTCGCAGGCAGCTGTCTGCTGGATGAAGGGCACTTAACATAAGCCTGACTGACACAATACTCTAAGGCTACGTTTACACAGGCAGCCCAATTCTGATCTTTTTTTCACTAATTGTTTTTTCTTTACCAATCAAATCAGCTCTGAGAAAGATCTCATGTGAAAAGGTCTGATGTGATTGGTCAAAAATATCAGAATTGATCTGCCTGTGTAAATGTAGCCTTAGTGTATGGTGTCAGTCAGGCTGATGGTAAGTCTCCTTCATCCAGCAGACAGTTATCACCAGCCTGACTGACACATGATATTCTGTCTGTCAGATAAACCTTCACACTCATGGTGTAGAGAAAACAGACAGAGCGACAGAGGGTGAGGGGAGAGAAAGAGGACAGACAGAGTGACAGAGGGTGAGGGGAGAGAAAGAGGACAGACAGAGCGACAGAGGGTGAGGGGAGAGAAAGAGCACAGACAGAGCGACAGAGGGTGAGGGGAGAGAAAGAGAACAGACAGAGCGACAGAGGGTGAGGGGAGAGAAAGAGGACAGACAGAGCGAAAGAGGGTGAGGGGAGAGAAAGAGGACAGGGAAAGAGGAGAAAGAGAGCAGGGGACTGGGAGGGGGAGACCTGGGGAATGTAGCTCCCATAGGACTATGAAATCGGAGTTGCAATTAGGATCTGATCAAAACGCTAAATGTTAAATGCTTCCAGTACATTGGTTTGACCCTGCATACGCTGA
>NW_019956092.1:0-1258 GCF_002910315.2 Salvelinus sp. IW2-2015
TTCTTCTACTTCTTCTTCTTTTTCTTCTACTTCTTCTTCTTCTACTTCTTTTTCTTCTTCTGCTTCTTCTTCTTCTTCTACTTCTTCTTCTTTTTTACTCCATCTACCATACGGGTCAGGCCTAGACAGAGGCTGAAAGCTCTTTTTTTCAGGTGTGCGATAGCTCGTTTAAGTCAATCAGGGCCAGGTGTGGCAGACATGGACCAACTCCCGTCTCCAAGGAGACCAGCGAAGGGGGAGGGATCTGCAATAGGAGGGGAGAGGCACAGGAGGCCATAGAAAACCATGAACAAGAATACAGGGCACATAGTACCTCAATGAAAAGTTACTGTAAACTCAAAATAAATTATAGAGGGCACACAATATATCAATGAAAAATTACTGTAAACTCAAAATGTATTATACAGGGCACACAATATCTCAATGAAAAGTTACTGTAAACTCTAAATAAATACACAGACAAGGGTATGGTCTCCAATTAGGGGAAAAACAAGGGAGGGCAACATGTGACACACACACACACACACACACAAACATGCACACACACTTGCACACACACATGCACACACACATGTACACGCACATGCACACACATGCACACACACACACACGCACACACATGTAGATACAATGATACATGCACATATATTCATGCGTTATGGCACATTTAACCCCCCACCCCATCCTGTCAGGACCCGACGTGATGATGTACAGAGATTAAATGCACACACATTGAGATACTCTTCCCGGAGTAGCACGGCGGAGCATGGTCCATGTGTGTGTGTTCACGGGTCATTGGCAGAGCGCAGGCATATGCCCCGACCTCCTTTGTGACTTCTCCCAGATACACAGGCAAATAAAATGGTAATGAAATGGTAATGAAATGTCTAATTGTGGATTGGGAGCATCCACGCGAAACTGGCCTCTCTGGGCTTCTGTATTTATCAGCTTCATCTACATGATATTCCCTATAGGAGAGAGGGGACATAAAACCACTTCAACAACAGTTCGCTTTGGCGGAAAAACAAAACAAAACGCAATGTACAATGTCAACTACTATGCATGAAGGGTTGGTGAAGGTTTAGAAGGTCAGTTGATTAGTTAGTGGGTTAGTTAAGGGTTAATGGATTAGTTAAGGGTTAGTGGGTTAGCTAATGGCTAGTGGGTTAGTGAAGGGTTAGTGGGTTAGTTAATTGCTATTGAAGGGTTAGTGGGTTAGTTAATGGGCTAGTTAATGGTTAGTGGGTTAGTGACTGGT
>NW_019956093.1:0-1258 GCF_002910315.2 Salvelinus sp. IW2-2015
TGTGTGTGTGTGTGTGTGTGTGTGTGTGTGTGTGTGTGTGTGTGTGCGTGCGTGCGTGCGTGCGTGCGTGCGTGCGTGCGTGCGTGTGCGCACGATGTGTACAAAACAATAGGAACACCTGCTCTTTCCATGACATAGACTGACCAGGTGAAAGCTATGATCCCTTATTGATGTCACCTGTTAAATCCAATTCAATCAGTGTAGAAGTACCTTTGAAGAGGTTATGGTAGTAAGTGCCAGGCGCACCGGTTTGTGTGTATCAAGAACTGTAATGCTGCTGGGTTTTTCATGCTCAACAGTTTCACGTGTGTATAAAGAATGGTCCACCACCCAAAGGACATCCAGCCAACTCGACGCAACTGTGGGAAAAATTTGAGTGAAAATGGGCAAGCATCCCTGTGGAATGCTTTTGACACCTTGTAGTCAATGCCCTGACGAATTGAGGTTGTTCTAAGGGGAAAAGGTGTGTGCAACTCAATATTAGGAAGATGTTCCTAATGTTTTGTACACTCAGTGTATGTGTGTTTGGTGTGTGTGTGTCTGTGCGCATGCATGTGTCTGTGTGTGTGTCAGCTGAATGCCTGTGCTGCTGCTTCACAGCTGGCCTCCAGCATCAGAGAGACACTCCGACTCTGTGAGCCTGATCCAAACTGCTCTGGCTAGCTCAGCCAGGTCGCTCAAGATCCAATTTGAAAGCCGACGTCCGTCCAGGTACCCAGGACATCGGGAGATGCATTCAAAACCATCCATTAGGTGCAACTGTGAGTGCTATTACCATCAAGTAGGCTTGGGTTTTGATAGGGCATTGTGGACGGAGATGGCGGATTGGCGTAAACCGCAAGCTCCAGCTCCGAGCGGCACGTGTTCAAGCCCAGTGAGGCACTCATTTTTTTTTCTCAATTCAATTCAGTTTTAACCCTATCATAAAAGTTAACTCTTAACTTAACCATTCATAATGAATGACTAAACTTAATGAGCAGCAGCTGCAGCAGGAAGAGCAACCCAGGGTGTCCAAAACATCTCGAAATGTGATGTGGAGCAACTTCGAAATTTGACCTTTCGACAAACGTGGACAAATATCAGAATCTGAAGTCAAATTTGTCAAACCATGAGATTTTTTTTGCCTGGCTGCAAGGGCAGACTGGGAATCACTCCACTCTACCATCAAACAGACACCTGGCCCAACACACACACACACACACACACACACACACACACACACACACACACACACACACACACACACACACACACACAC
>NW_019956094.1:0-1258 GCF_002910315.2 Salvelinus sp. IW2-2015
CCTGTGGTCCACACAAAACATGAAACATGACATAATACAGAACATGAATAGACACGAACATCTCAAGGACAGAACTACATATGGATGTATACTGAYGTGTGCATTGTGTTGCATTGGAGTCATATGCAGAATGTACATCATATACAGTACAACGCACATTGCATACTATAGGTCTGTTTTTCCGTCATCTGTATTACAAATAGCCCTCATTCTGTGYTTCATAATTCTCCCATCATCATAATCTTCTGCAACAACAACAGCCATCACAGGTGTTGTCCTTACTTCACTCTTTTAATGAAATGTATCCCATCCAGGGAGCTGAGACTTTGTTGATTAACCTGGCTGTTTTCATACCATAGTAGCGACTCAGTTTATAAGAAAATTCTGCTTCGTCTCTCCCGCCCCCTCCATCCCTCTATCCCCCAGATCTCCATCCCTCCATCCCCCAGCCCTCCAGCCCTCCATCCATCCCTCCAGCCCTCCACCCCTCCAACCCTCCATCCCTTCAACCCTCCATCCTCCAGCCCTCCATCCCCCAGCCCTCCATCCCTCCATCCCCCAGCCCACCATCCCTCCATCCCCCAGCCCTCCAGCCCTACATCCCTCCTAGCCTTCCATCCCCCAGCCCTCCATCCCTCCCTCCCCCAGCCCTCCAGCCCCCCCTCCCCCCCAGCCCTCCACCCCCCAGCCCTCCAGCCCCCCCTCCCCCAGCCCTCCATCCCTCCATCCCCCAGCCCTCCATCCCTCCATCCCCCAGCCCTCCAGCCCTACATCCCTCCTAGCCTTCCATCCCCCAGCCCTCCATCCCTCCACCCCCCCCCCCCCCTATCCCCCCATCCCCCCACCCCCACACTCCCCTCACCTCCACCCCCCCCCCCACCCCCCCCCTCCCCCCCCCCCACCCCCCCCCCCCCCCCCCTCCCTCCCCCCCCCCCCCCCCCCCCCCCCCCCCCCCCCCCCCCCCCCCCCCCCCCTCCCCCCTAGCCGTCCGGCCCCCACCCCTCCTCCCCCCCATCCCCCAGCCCTCCATCCCTCCATCCCCCAGCCCTCCAGCCCTACATCCCTCCTAGCCTTCCATCCCCCAGCCCTCCATTCTTCCATTCCTCCATCCCTCCATCCCTCCATCCCTCCATCCCACCCTCTATCCCTCCTCCCATCCCTCCCACCATCCCTCCTTCCATCCCACCATCCCTCCCACCTGTCTCTTATACACATCTAGATGTGTTCTATAGCCAGGTCCACGCCCAGCCCTGCCAAT
>NW_019956095.1:0-1258 GCF_002910315.2 Salvelinus sp. IW2-2015
TTCACCCGGCATGTGTTTAGGATGGGTATTGACAATAAACATGGCCGGTCGCTCCTGCCATTTCTCAATAGGTAATTCATCACAAGCCCACACTCCACAAATTTTTTTCCAATCAAGCGGCTCATGAGACCTTCTAGCTCTTGGGTATTCATGTCGTTGCTCAATGATCCTTAATTAATAATAATCCACTAAGACTTGTCTTCGGGCATTCACTTCCAAGATTGAATCAGAGCATGCATAAACAATCATGCTAACTGTACAGGCTAAAGGTGTACGGAAACGCATCTCCTGCCTGAGATTACCTTGGGACACCACAGACAGATTTCCTGAGGCGTCATCACCAGGTGATAAATTGAAAGCATACAATGTGTAACCCTCTGCAAAATAATTTCTGTCACAATAGGAAAAGAGAGATCTTTTAGATGCCTCCCGATAGCCAGGAATAGATTGTAAAATTCTCGCAAAGATATATTGTTATTAAATTGCGGTTGAAAAGCCTTAGCAGGGACCTGACGTCCATCCTGACAGAGAGCTACATACTCTGCATTGAAGTGTTCCAAAGTTTTTTTTATGTAAGCTGCCCGTATTAGAGGTGTGATCAACCAAACCTATAACCATGTAGCGGGGTAAAGGGCCTAGAAAAAGGTTTTCTTGACTACAGATTCTACTGCCCACCGGTATGCTAAAGGTTTTCATGGTAATTCTTTGGAGAGGGTAAAGGGCATTTCCTTTCATCAAAGCCTGTGAATGACCCAGACGAACGGCCGGAGATAGACACTTTTTTTTATAAAAAGCGTTGCCCCCAACACCTTTAAACTAAAGTCACCGTCTTGGGCAGACATCAGACAAAACTCATCCTTGGCCCTGGTTAATTTGAGCCTTAAATCAACCGAATTTAAGAGTAAACGTTCTTGAAAGAAAATGTCAGAGTGTATAGGCCCTAGCAGATGAAACTCTCGAGATTCAGCACAGTAGCGAACACGTGCCTCCAGTCCTTTGTTTGCACCAATGGTCGTGTCTAATGATTCCATAGAGACTCCTGCAGTATCCTTGCTAAACAGCCCGGCGCTGGTTTGTGTCTTGAGAGTGTCTTCGGAGTAGTTTAGTAAACATTCCAGGATGGTCCTATAAGGGTAGGTGGCACTGCTTTGACTGATTAGGCATTCACCCAAAGTCACATCCACTTGGGAGAAGATGGTCGCCAAGGGGTAATTAATGAGACTCACTTTGGCATCATTTGCAATATTAGTACCATCTC
>NW_019956096.1:0-1257 GCF_002910315.2 Salvelinus sp. IW2-2015
TCCACTTCACAATAACAGCACTTACAGTTGACCAAGGCAGCTCTAGCAGGGCAGAAATTTGACAAACTGAGTTGTTGGAAAGGTGGCATCCTGTGTTGGTGCCACATTGAAAGTCACTGAGCTCTTCAGCAAGGCCATTCTATTATCAATGTTTGTCTACAGAGATTGCATGGCGATGTGCTCGATTTTATACACCTGTCAGCAACGGGTGTGGCTGAAATAGCCGACTCCACCAATTTCAAGGTGTGTCCACATACTTTTGTATATACAGTGTATCTCAATTAAGAAAGCAAATCAAGCTACTTTTTAAGCTTCATCTCTGACTCTGATCTTTCAAAAATGTGGAAAACATTAAATGCACTAAAGCGTAGACATTCCTCTTCTCCCCTGGTTAAACAAGTTCTGTCTGACTCTGGCATCATAACTAAGAAGAATAGGATAAGCTTTTTATCATAATTTTATCATCTCAGCAGGATTTTTATTTGAATGAAACGGTGGTGTATTTGACCCTGGTCAGTCAATTCACTGCTCTGCCAGCCTCTAGCAGACTCGACGGTTAACCCATCAACTTCTAGTGTATCTTTATTTTTATTTCAACAATTTACTATTGATGATATGCTAGATGCCTTGCTTAAGATAGATTTTTATTAAATCCACTGGAGCTAATATGCGTGATCCGTTTTTGCTGTAGCTCTCTGCCCCTCGGATTGCTGAATAATTAACACATATTTTTAACCTAACAATTATATCTGGTACTATCCCCAAGGTTTGGAATGCGGCTCATGTACTTAACAAAGGTGGTGACCTAAATAATAAAAAATAATATAAACATTGACCTATTTCTAAACCTTCTTGCCTAGCTAAAATATTAGAATCCTTGATTAATTCTCAGCTATGAAATGTTGTATAATGATTTTTTGTATTTTTAGAAACAAAAAAGATGCAATTTTAGGCTTGATTGTAATCTGGTTTTTACCTGGTTGTAAAAGAGATCTGTTGGATTTAATCTGGTAATATGACCTCTTCGAAAGTGTGAAAATGTATGCACACACTACTGTAAGTTGCTCTGGATAAGAGCATCTGCTAAATTACTTAAATGTTCTCAACCAGAAAACGTGTTTATAACCATACAATCATTAAGTCGTCATGTGACAAATTCTGCCCACTGATGTATACGCATTGATCTTTAACAGCCAACTGCAGAAACGTCTCATTTCAAATTAAAATGTGTCCATCACATCACTCATGGAAATACCT
>NW_019956097.1:0-1257 GCF_002910315.2 Salvelinus sp. IW2-2015
CTATTTGGAAATCAATGGGTAGTGTAACCAGGAAGAGAGGAGGAGGAGGAGGCAGCAGGTGAGGACACGCCCATTCAGCAGCACAGCACCCTGGGTATTGTAGTTCACAAGGAGGCGGCGCACACTCGGCCCCAGAGAATCATGGGTAATATAGTCCAGACGGAGGGAGAGGAGGAGCTAGAGGACACTCCCACTCGGCCGCACAGCACCCTGGGTATTGAAGTCCATGAATTGGAGGAGGAGAAGCAAGAGAGATGGGACACTCCGGCCCCCACGTCTGAGCCCCAGGGAACTCTGGGTAAGACTGTCTGTTTGTCCTCTTCAATAATAATAATTATGACATATCCCAGATGCTTTTATTCCAAGGTGTTTTACCGTGTATTATCTGTTTTCTCTCTTAATAACTAATATAGTTTCTGTCTGTCTCCAGTCCACCAGGTGTCAGTAGAGGGCTCCTCCCAGCAGTACGAGGGTCACCATGCCGACGGAGAGGTCAGAGGTCAGGCTMGGCGTGACAGCGAGCGGGTGGTGCCTGACCTCCAGGTGAACTTTTCTATCCCCCTGAGGTTAGAAGTTAGAGTTCAGGGGTCAGGGGGCCGGCGGTTGCTAGGCGACGCCCCTTACAGGCTGAGCGTCGACGAGGCGTCAGACTGTATGAGCTACGTCAGCACCTCTCCTTCTTCCTCTCTGCCCCCCACTCGTCTCCACGGCAACCYCAGCGCTAGTAACCCGCGACGACATCAGCACCAGAGGAGGAAGGCGGGTCTTGGAGCCCTCAGGTTCCTGCGGCAGAATTCCTTCTCCCAGAATGCCGTGTTCTGCCTGCTGAGCGGCCGGCCGCTGGTGGTGATTGGTGGAGAYGAGGGTTCCGTGAGGAGGACGGTCGCTGCCCTCTCGCTCTACCTGCCMTCACCTGGTCYCTATGGAGATGCTGTGCAGCCCTACCTGGCCACGCCTCTTCAGCTGACAGACCTGCTCACCTGGAGACTCATCGGAATCCACAGGTAAAAACAGAGCATCAAAACCCTGATGCATCATGGGTAAATTGTGAATAATGGACTGTTTTTTAAAAAAATGTGAATGACATTTTATTTGGCGTACCCCCGACGGCATTGCACGTACCCCAGTTTGGAAATACCTGTTTGAGAACTTGAGATAGGAGACCGTGGGCAGAGTAATGGGACAGTCAACATTACAGCAGACTATACAGGCCTGATAAATCACTACTCTATAAATCATTTGTAGCTCAGTCATTTC
>NW_019956098.1:0-1257 GCF_002910315.2 Salvelinus sp. IW2-2015
ACTGAATTGAAAAGACTCCTTCCAATAAATCCCACAACACGGCGATAGTATCTCTCCACCGAGTCTAACGATTCACTGGTCTCCTTTTCCCCATGATTCTCCATAACCATCATACCATATCAAAAAATGTAAAGTTCATTTTAGGTTTGGTACCCCCAATGCTACTTCCGCGTGACCCTTCCAGCCTTTCGTCCATTCTAGAATCCCATTCCAGAATAAGACGACATCAAACGTAAATGTATTTAAAAATAAAACCACATAAAATATCTAATGATTTAGACAAACCCTAAGGCCTTTGCATTTGCAATGAGTGTTCGGTCATATAATTTAAATGTGTTACCTTTAGAATCCATTCCCTTGACATTTCGCCTAGAATCTTCAACCCAAAATACGTTTTCCTGTGGCAAATTTAGCCAATATCTCATCGTAAGGAATCAGCAATATATACATGTGGTTCCATAACAATTTCTCTCACCAAGGCAGCCGCCTTAGCCATTTCGTCTGCTTTACGATTACCTATGGCGATTTTATCGGTATGACTAGTATGGGCTTCACATTTCACCACTGCTAATTTACTGGTTAACTGACATTCTTCTGTCGCTGTTAACATGCCCCGTGGTGACCACAATGTACCGAAATCATGAACTACTCCAAACGCATCCCACACAGCGTACCCCGTAACTCTATTACCTTCTGTGTTCATGTAACTAGAGCCATCTGTATACAATACTTTTCCTGATTCCAATGCTGTCTCTTGCAAATCAATTGCACTAGATTCCAGTATCACCTTACACTCATTCTTCCAATGCCCGATAGTCCCACATCTAAAACAGGGAGCCATGTTCTTACGTTTTGATGTTTTTCCGCTACGGTTCTTAGTTTTGTCCTGGCCATTGAAACCATAGTTAGTGATCGTCTCTATGGCCATATTAAAACCCCTTGCACGTCTGAGAGGTGAGCGGAGTCATATTCCACCCTCAAAACGTCGTCTTGAATTAAATCTACTACTCCTGCAATTACCGTTTTGATCACAGGGTTCAACCCCGTCATCAAAGCAGAAGCGCAAATTTTATCAATACACTCCCGTTCCCAGGCCTTCTGTCGTAAAGTACTGGTGTTACACTTCATGGGTTAATCGTTATGCATTTTCTGTTGATAGAATGCTGACATCAAAACGCTGGTATATTGAGCTTTTGATTCTGGTTTTATGTCCTTGTGCCAAGTCATAATTGCCTCCCTGAATTCTTTATTTGATTT
>NW_019956099.1:0-1257 GCF_002910315.2 Salvelinus sp. IW2-2015
AACTGTTAATTAGCTTGATGCTATTTTCAGCATAATTTGCTAATTAGCGGAAAACCTGTACAGCGTTTCTCTCTAATTACAGTATGGCTCCGCACCTGTCTCTTATACACATCTAGATGTGTATAAGAGACAGCTTTTATCCTCCTCTGGTCCTATATTCTCCTCTCCAGTCATCTCTTCTCCTCTCCTCTCCAATCCTATCCTTACTCTCTCCTCTCCTTTCCTCCCGCTCTCTCCTCTCCTCTCATTGCACTCTCCTCTCCTCTCCTCTCCTCTCCTCTCCTCTCTTCTCTTCTCTTCTCTTCTCTTCTCTTCTCTTCTCTTCTCTTCTCTTCTCCTCTCCTCTCCACATCCTCAGGTGATGCACCCCAAAGATCCCATGTTGGTTCCTTGAACACACACCTATTTTAAAATACACACAAACACCTACATGGTATTTCCACGATGATGTGTGGGGGTATTGAAGTTCACTACTCTCCTTCCCACAACCCCCAACCCCCATAGCATAACCTAGTCCCCCCCCCCCCATATAATTCTGTCAATCACTAAGGAGCTGAACTCTTCAGCTTGGTCTGCTATCCCCTATAGGGCATATTCTCAGTGAGCACAGGCAGGCAGAGAGGCAGGCAGGCTGGCAGGGGGTGGACTTGTTCAAGGAGGCACAGTGTTGTCAGGTTGGCTGCCGCTGCTTGGCTCCACTCACAGACTACTTTAATGTGCAGCGGAGTAGAATAAGTGAGTGGTTGTGGGCACCAGCTGAGCTCAGCCTCGTCTCTGCCTGGTCGCAGTGGGGCGAACTGCTGCCACCTGACACTGGGCACCCCGCTCAGGGCTCCTCTTGGCAACGTGGCACAGCACACATGTCCCCTCATTTGGATGAAGATTCAGACGCACAGCACACAAAAGCTTTGCTCCATCCCCCCCTTGCCCCCTGCACCCCTCACTCCCTGTCTCCCTCAGTTTCTTTTTCTCTTTCAGTTTTGACAGCATCATAATAATCTGGGTATCTTCTTGATCATGCTCGGTATTTTTTATTCTTTTATCCCCCATCTTCTTGGAGACGAGTTGGAAATTGCCTGCGTCAGGACTTTGCTAATTAAAGTCATACTTTCAAAAATGCCATAATAACTGTTAATTAGCTTGATGCTATTTTCAGCATAATTTGCTAATTAGTGGAAAACCTGTACAGCGTTTCTCTCTAATTACAGGCCCATCATTGTGAGTCCAGTCACAGATGCCAGTGTGTGGAGCCGCTCC
>NW_019956100.1:0-1256 GCF_002910315.2 Salvelinus sp. IW2-2015
AGACACACTTTTGATGGCCTTACAGGAGTAGCATCCCACACTGACACCAATGCAGCAAATTCAGGGAGAAGTCTGACTGAGACTCAAACTCATGTCAGTCCAATACCTACGTTATTACACTAAGTGTCCCAAACCTGTTGACAAGGTCGCTAGGTGTTGTACTAACGACCATACACTATACTAGATTTCGACCAATCCCATGGCCACTCGCAAAATCGGTTGTTCCAGCATTACTTTTGTTACGAATTGCATGTGGAGATGCACATTTTGTAAAATGTTAAAACAAAAATACCAAAATATGTAAAAACAATGGTTTAGACTGTACTGTATACATTTAATTTCCAATGGCATATGTTCAAGCTCAATATATTCCTTGAGCCCGTTGGCTTTGTTATAATTAACTGTGGTGCATAGAGTGTAGATTTCTGGAAAATCATAAGCCAAAAAACTGCAAATCCCTATTTCCACTAGCCTTCCCATAGACATTAGCGAATGTTACTAAATTTACTAGCGGTAGCTAGCTGACAAGCTAACTGAAGCTAGCAAGCTTGGTAAGGAATACTGGATTTTGACTGGTCGCTGAACACAAGTTATGGATCTTTTAGTAGCTAGCTAATTARGTTGCCATTTGGGCAACGTAAAAAAGTTCTCCCTATCCCCATTTMAATTKTACCTARCCAGTTAGCTTGTTGGYGAGCTCCAGTTAACGCAGCTGTGCTAGCTTTTGCGCTAGCTACCRAAGACAATACCTAGCATGCTACCACATGTAATAAACGATAATAAAGCAAACACCTTGACTCAAAGCTTGAGCATAGACATTTACTACCAGAATGAAAGGTATAATCCATTGCTTTGACATATGTGTTCATTTTTTTACATTTAGTTTTACCAAGTTAGTATTTTGTACCGGAAGTACCACCACAACCTATTTTTTGCAATGTATGATTGGGTTGATCAGTTCCCTAGTTTAACCCCTTACCTGTCTCTACAGATCTTCCTGAGAGGCCTAAGACTCACTGTGAGCAGCATAAAGACAGTGTCCAGACGATCAGTCCTGAGGGGTACCCTATCCCGGGGGTCTTTGTGCCTGAGTGCGATGAGCAGGGTCAATACAGAGCCCTGCAGTGCCATGGTTCCACAGGACACTGCTGGTGTGTGGACAGCAGGGGGCAGGAGAGAGCAGGGACCAGGAAAGGACCCGGCACTAGCCAGCCTAACTGTGATGAACCAGGTAGAAGTTGTAACTTTAATGACCC
>NW_019956101.1:0-1256 GCF_002910315.2 Salvelinus sp. IW2-2015
TAGCTACAGGTACCACATGAGAGGGGGGGTGGGGGGTGGGGGGGAGAGAGGATTAGAAAGAGAGAGTTCGAGATTCTGTCAGACCTGGGCCCTGACATTAAATCTCATAAGACAAAAATAATGGTGTTTCAAAAAAGGCCCAGTTACCAGGACCACAAATTTAAATTCCATCTAGACACCGTTGACCTAGAGCACACAAAACAAATATATATACCCATTGCCCTTTATGGTTGTGAGGTCTGGGGTCCACTCACCAACCAATAATTCACAAAATGGGACAAGCACCAAATTGAGACTCTGTATGCAGAAATCTGCAGAAATATCCTCAGTGTATAACGTAAAATACCAAATAATGCAAGCAGAGCAGAATTAAGCCAATACCCGCTAAATATCAAAATCCAGACAAGAGCCATTAAATTCTACAACCAYCTAAAAGGAAGTGATTCCCAAACCTTCCATAACAAAGCCACCACAGAGAGATGAACCTGGAGAAGAGTCCCCTAAGCAAGCTGGACCCCACAGAGCCCCAGGACAGCAACACAATTAGACCCAACCAAATCATGAGAAAACAAAAAGATAATTACTTGACACATTGGAAAGAATTAACAACAAAACAGAGCAAACTAGAATGCTATTTGGCCCTAAACAGAGAGTACACAGTGGCAGAATACCTGACCACTGTGACTGACCCAAAATTAAGGAAATATTTGACTATGTACAGACTCAGTGAGCATAGCCTTGCTATTGAGAAAGGCCGCCGTGGGAAGACCTGGCTCTCAAGAGAAGACAGGCTATGTGCACACTGACCACAAAATGAGGTGGAAACTGTGCTGCACTTCCTAACCTCCTGCCAAATGTATGACCATATTAGAGACACATATTTTTCTCAGATTACACAGACCCACAAAGAATTAGAAAACAAATCCAATTTTGATCAACTCCCATATCTATTGGGAGAAATACCACATTGTGCCATCACAGCAGCAATATTTGTGAGGTGTTGCTACAAGAAAAGGGCAACCAGTGAAGAACAAACACCATTGTAAATACAACCCATAATTATGTATATTTTTTTCCCTTTTGTACTTTAACTATTTGCACATTGTTACAACACTGTATATAGCCATAATATGACATTTGAAATGTCTCTATTCCTTTGGAACTTTTGTGAGTTTAATTTTTACTGTTCATTTTATATTGTTTAGTTCACTTTTGTTTATTATCTATTTCACTTGCTTTGGCAATGTAAACATATG
>NW_019956102.1:0-1256 GCF_002910315.2 Salvelinus sp. IW2-2015
CAATAAGTTGGGTGAATTTTGGCCCATTCCTCCTGACAGAGCTGGTGTAACTGAGTCAGGTTTGTAGGCCTCATTGCTCGCACACGCTTTTTCAGTTCTGCCCACAAAATTTCTATGGGATTGAGGTCAGGGCTTTGTGATGGCACGCCAATACCTTGACATTGTTGTCCTTAAGCCATTTTGCCACAACTTTGGAAGTATGCTTGTGGTCATTGTCCATTTGGAAGACCCATTTTCGACCAAGCTTTAACTTCCTGARTGATGTCTTGAGATGTTGCTTCAATATAGCCACAAAGCAGCAAAGCACCACCACAACATGATGATGCCACCCACCCCTGTGTTTCACCGTTTGGATGGTGTTCTTCGGCTTGCAAGCCACCCCCTTTTTCCTCCAAAAATAACGATTATCATTTTGGCCAAACAGTTGTATTTTTGTTTCATCATACCAGAGGACATTTCTCCAAAATGTAAGATCTTTGTCCCCATGCGCAGTTGCAAACCGTAGTGTGGTTTTTATATGGCGGTTTTGGAGCATTGGCTTGAAGCTTACTTTGGTACTGTCTCCAACTACACGCTACCTTGCTGAGTGGCCTTTCAGGTTATGTCGATATAGGACTTGTTTTACTGTGGATATAGATACTTTTGCACCAGTTTCCTCCAGCATCTTCACAAGGTCCTTTGCTGTTGTTCTGGGATTGATTTGCACTTTTCGCACCAAAGTACGTTCATCTCTAGGATGAGCGAAATGACGGCTGCGTGGTCCCGTGGTGTTTATACTTGCGTACTATTGTTTGTACAGATGAACAAGGTACCTTCAGCCGTTTGGAAATTGCTCCCAAGGATGAACTAGACTTGTGGAGGTCTACAATTATTTTTCTGAGGTCTTGGCCGATTTCTTTTGATTTTCCCATGATGTCAAGCAAAGAGGCACTGAGTTTGAAGGTAGGCCTTGAAATACATCCACAGGTACACCATTGACTCAAATTATGTAAATTAGCCTTCAAAAGCCATGACATAATTGTCTGTAATTTTCCAAACTGTTTAAAGGCACAGTCAATTTAGTGCATGTATACTTCTGACCAACTGGAATTGTGATACAGTGAATTATAAGTCAAATAAGCTGTTTCAAACACACACAAAAAAGTGTTTGACCAGATGCACTGCTATTTCTCTGTTAACAAAGTAACAGACTTTCAGGATGCTTATAGAAAAGGCCGCACTGACACAAATGTAACTCATTTCAAGAAGCTAGGCTT
>NW_019956103.1:0-1255 GCF_002910315.2 Salvelinus sp. IW2-2015
GTCCTTAGCTCAGTGACGAGCTTTGAGGGCGCTATGGTGTTGAACGCTGAGCTGTAGTCAATGAATAAAAATCATGTGACTAAGCTAAATAAAAATACAAAGAAACTATACTATGAAAGAAAGATAAATGATATAAAGAATCATAGCAAAAAGCTTTGGAGCACCATAAATGACATTTTTTGCAGAAAAAAAATCAAACTCGGCTCCATCATTCATTGAATCAGATGGCTCATTTATCACAAATCCCACTGATATTGCCAACTACTTTAACCCTCCTGCTGTGCTCCGGTCGAATTGGACCGATTTACAAGCTTTCGCTCTGAAAAATGTAGTTAATTTAATCTGATTGTCGTAAGGTTCCATGACTTTGTTCACATAGGTCATCTGAACACACAAAATACATTTTGATGATTTTCAATTTTTTGTGTGTGTTTTATTTAACTTTTGTAAAACTTTTGTCAAAAATGACCGGTCATTAGAAATGAATGGGTGAGACTACAAATAGTGTATAAAATTGAGTTCAGGTACATGCCCATTCATCAGATGGACACACTTCCTCTCCCAGACCCCCACATGCATGTGTGTTTGAGCGCACACACACACAAACACACACACTTCCTGGTTGGATTCTTTCTCAGGTTTTTGCCTGCCATATGAGTTCTGTTATACTCACAGACATCATTCAAACAGTTTTAGAAACGTCAGAGTGTTTTCTATCCAAATCTACTAATAATATGCATATATTAGCTTCTGGGCCTGAGTAGCAGGCAGTTTACTCTGGGCACCTTATTCATCCAAGCTACTCAATACTGCCCCCAGCCATAAGAAGTTAACAAACTATAGTTTTGGCAAGTCGGTTAGGCCATCTACTTTGTGCATGACACAAGTAATTTTTCCAACAATTGTTTACAGATAGATTATTTCACTTATAATTCACTGTATCACAATTCCAGTGGGTCAGAAGTTYACTGACACTAAGTTGACTGTAC
Organism: Salvelinus sp. IW2-2015; assembly: GCF_002910315.2. Taxonomy (NCBI): domain Eukaryota; kingdom Metazoa; phylum Chordata; class Actinopteri; order Salmoniformes; family Salmonidae; genus Salvelinus; species Salvelinus sp. IW2-2015. Next base: position 990 of record NW_019956103.1, read on the forward strand.
ATTTAAACAGCTTTGAAAATTCCAGAAACTGATGTAATGGCTTTAGAAGCGTCTGATAGGCTAATTTACATAATTTGAGTCAATTGGAGGTGTACCTGTGGATGTATTTCAAGGCCTACCTTCAAACTCGGTGCCTCTTTGCTTGACATCATGGGAAAATCAAAAGAAATCAGCCAAGACCTCCGGAAAAAAAATTGCAGACCTCCACAAGTTTGGTTCATCCTTGGGAGCAATTTCCAAACGCCTGAAGGTACCACGTTCATCTG
>NW_019956104.1:0-1255 GCF_002910315.2 Salvelinus sp. IW2-2015
TTTAACTACTCTTTCAACTAAAGCCATTTCACATTTGCATTAAGCTCCATAGACTACACCAGCCACAAGCCCTTCAAACTTCTACCATTATTAGCCTACTTCAATACAAGCAGGCACACATTATGTTCAGGAAATGTCCTTGTCTAGTTTTGTACTCAGGCCTACATCCTTTAGTCCTCCAAGAAAAAGCGCGAAGAAAATGGTAAATTGGTCAATCACTCCTTGGTCGGGCATCGTCATGGCAGGCCAAGGAGCACCAAACTCCGGTACACCTACTTCTTCATACACATCCATATCGATGACTGAACCAAAATACACAAGAGTCTATTTTTTAACTGCATGCTTTGTGACGTCATAATAGAGACATTATCAAGCCGCGCCCCTTAGTTACTGTTGCGAGATCTTTTTCTTCTTTTTTTAAATTTTTTATTCACAATACAAAAATCTACTTAAATTGCTACATCAAACATGTCTAACAAAACAAAGGTATTAACAAGAAAATACTCAAACATACAAAAAAGATCAATAAAATAATACTAAAAATATATTATTTTTGTGCAATTGTATTCACTCTGAAAATATCTTATTATAATAATTCAGGAAGATGTTATTCTTGTTGTTATTCACTAGGGTTAATGTTTTAATAAGATAATTCAATTAAATCAGAAAAATGTGTAATTTTATCATTGCAATAGTAACATATTATATCTTTCATGTCAAAAACATAGGCAGTGTTCATAATGGTAAATAAGTATTTTGCAAGGTTTTCCCAAAATGCTGACAAATTTACATTCAAAGAACAAGTGAGACAGATTCTCACCTTTTTCATAGAAAACACAGATATCATCAATAGCCACACATTTGGATATCATAGAATTACATGGATATATCTTATGTAAAATTTAGAAGTGCACTTCCTTAACTTTGTTTGGTATACAATATTTGTAAGGCCTTAACCATGCATTTCTCCAGACAATGTCAGGAATAAGTGTAACCGGTGCTGTACTGCACCGCTGTAACTCTGCGTTGTGTGTGGTTGATTGAGACTATAAACGTGGACTTTGGAGATCAGATAGTTTTAATCAAGCAAAATTCACTCTCTGCATCCTGCATCTCTCATAGTGCATCAAAATGATTTTTGAATACAAAAAATAGTACAGCCTCTCCTTATTATACATAACATAGTTTACATAGATAAAACCACATACCTGCATCCAAAAGAAAATAAAACATTTGTAGAGCACATATGTTCTGC
>NW_019956105.1:0-1255 GCF_002910315.2 Salvelinus sp. IW2-2015
CCTATAGAAAAGTTGTGGGCAAAACTAAAAAAGTGTGTGCGAGCAAGGAGGCCTACAAACCTGACTCAGTTACACCAGCTCTGTCAGGAGGAATGGGACAACTTATTGTGGGAAGCTTGTGGAAGGCTACCCAAAACATTTGACCCAAGTTAAACAATTTAAAGGCAATGCTACCAAATACTAATTGAGTGTATGTAAACTTCTGACCCACTGGGAATGTGATGAAAGAAATGAAAGCTTAAATCAATCATTCTCTCTACTATTATTCTGACATTTCACATTCTTAAAATAAAGTGGTGATCTTAACTGACCTAAGACAAGGAATTTTAACTAAGATTAAATGTCAGGAATTGTGAAAATTGAGTTTAAATGTATTTGGCTAAGGTGTATGTAAACTTCTGACTTCAACTGTACATAATAAGCTTCTAACTTATTGCCTCTGTCTCTTGCGCAACACGTACGCACCTGTGCTACGCTGGCCTCTATCCTTAAAACAATGCTCAATTGGCCTCCCGAGTGGCGCAGCTGTCTAAGGCACTGCATCGCAGTGCTAGAGGTGTCACTACAGACCCGGGTTTGATCCCGGGCTGTATCACAGCCGCCCGTGATCGGGAGTCCCATAGGGCTAGAGGAGGGTTTGGCCAGGCGGGGGCTAACTTGGCTCATTGCGCTCTAGCGACTCCTTGTGGTGGGCCGGAAGCCTGCATGCTGACCCCGGTCGTCAGTTGAATGGTGTTTCCTCCGACACATTGGTGAAGCTGGCATCCGGGTTAAGCGGGCGGGTGTTAAGAAGCGCAGTTTGGCGGGTCATGTTTCGGAGGACGTGTGACTTGACCATTGCCTCCCGGTTGGGGAGTTGCAGCGATGAGACAAGATCAAAATTGGGGACAAATTAAAGAAAACGCTCTTTAGCTCTTGGAGTCCCATGCAGGAAAAGCTAGAATAGAATAGAATGCTGGACATAATTATTTTAGCATTTCTTATACGAACAGACTATTCGAAGAGGGGCGCCAACTATTGTTTGCTGAATGTTACATACAGCAGCCAATAGAACTCACAGGTAGTTTGAAAGAAGAGTGAACGCACAATGGCGTTAGGCTACAGCAGTTATTTTATCAGACGCAAAACCATTCAATCTTCATGAAGAGAAGTGAACGCCTTCTGCATCTAATTCTAGTCCTATATTATTCAAGGATGTCATTAGAATGATGAAGTTAAGGACAACAAAACTTATTTCATTTAGCATAACTGTTGA
>NW_019956106.1:0-1254 GCF_002910315.2 Salvelinus sp. IW2-2015
GTGCATCCTGTTTCCATTGATCATCCTTGATGTTTCTACATCTGGATTGGAGTCCACCTTTGGTAAATTCAATTGATTGGACATGATTTGGAAAGGCACACACCTGTCTATATAAGGTTCCACAGTTGACAGTGCATGTCAGAGCAAAAACCAAGCCATGAGGTCGAAGGAATTGTCCGTAGAGTTCCGAGACAGGATTGTGTCGAGGAACAGATCTGAGGAAGGGTACCAAAAAATGTCTGCAGCATTGAAGGTCCCCAAGAACACAGTCGCCTCCATCATTCTTAAATGGAAGAAGTTTGAAACCACCAAAACTGACCGCCCGACCGCCCAACCAAACAGCAATCGGGGGAGAAGGGCCTTGGTCAGGGAGGTGACCAAGAACCCGATGGTCACTGACAGAGCTCTAGAGTTCCTCTGTGGAGATGGAATAACATTCCAATAGGACAACCATCTATGCAGCACTACACCAATCAGGCCTTTATGGAAGAGTGGCCAGACGGAAGCCACTCCTCAGTAAAAGGCACATGACAGCCCACTTGGAGTTTGCCAAAGGCACCTAAAGATTATCAGACCATGAGAAACAAGATTCTCAAGATTGAACACGTTGGCCTGAATGCCAAGCGCCACGTCTGGAGGAAACCTGGCACCATGCCTATGGTGAAGTATGGTGGTGGCAGCATCATGCCTTGGGGATGTTTTTCAGCGGCATGGACTGGTTGACTAGTCAGGATCGAGGCAAAGATGAACRGAGCAAAGTACAGAGAGATCCTTGATGAAAACCTGCTCCAGAGCACTCATGACATCAGACTGGGGCAAAGGTTCAACTTCCAACAGGACAATGAACCAAAGTACACAGTCAAGACAACGCAGGAGTGGCTTCGGGACAAGTCTCTGAATGTCCTTGAGTGGCCCAGCCAGAGCCGGACTTGAACCTGATCGAACATCTCTGGAGAGACCTGAAAATAGCTGTGCAGCAACGTTCCCCATCCAACATGACAGCGCTTGAGAAGATCTGCAGAGAAGAATGGGAGAAACTCCCCAAATACAGATGTGCTAAGCTTGTAGCGTCCTACCCAAGAAGACGCAATGCTGTAATCGCTGCCAAGGGTGCTTCAACGAAGTACTGAATACTTATGTAAATGTAATATATATATATATATATATATATATATACAGTGGGGCAAAAAAGTATTTAGTCAGCCACCAATTGTGCAAGTTCTCCCACTTAAAAAGATGAGAGAGGCCTGTAAT
>NW_019956107.1:0-1254 GCF_002910315.2 Salvelinus sp. IW2-2015
CTGCATTTTGGTCCGATCCTTACTCCTCCTCAGACGAGGAGGATTACGACGAACACGGACAGAATAACCCACCAAAATAGGATCAAGCAGCATGGTAACGGGCAGGAGCAGGAGAGACAGCGAGGTCAGGATTTCTGGACATGGGAGGAAATACTGGACGGAAAAGGACCATGGAAACAGGCTGGTGAGTATCGCCGCCCCAAAGCTGAGCTGGAGGCAGCGAAAGCGGAGAGGCGGTGGTATGAGGAGGCTGCACGAAAGCGCGGCTGGAAGCCAGAGAGGCAGCCCCAAAAATTTCTTGGGGGGGCACACGGGGGGTGGTGTTAAGCCAGGTAGGAGACCTGAGCCAACTCCCCGTGCTTACCGTGGAGAGAGAGCGACCGGGCAGGTACCGTGTTATGCAGAGATGCGCACGGTGTCCCCGGTGTGTGTGCATAGCCCGGTGCGATACATTCCAGCTCCTCGTATCGGCCGGGCTAGGGTGGGCATCGAGCCAGGTGCCATGAAACCGGCTCTACGCATCTGGTCACCAGTGCGTCTCCTTGGGCCGGGGTACATGGCACCAGCCCTACGTATGGTGTCTCCCATACGTGTACATAGCCCAGTGCGTCTTATTCCACCTCGCCGCACTGGCATGGCCACGGGGAGTATTCAGCCAGGTAGGGTTGGGCAGGCTCGGTGCTCGAGACCTGTAGTGCGCCTCCACGGTCCGGTCTATCCGGTGCCTTCTCCACGCACCAGTCCGCCTGTGGCAGCCCCTCGCACCAACCCAGTACCACCAGTGCCAACACCACGCACCAGGCTTCTTGTGCATCTCCAGAGTCCAGTACGCCCTGTTCCTCCTCCCCACACTCGCCCAGTGGTGCGTGTCCCCAGTCCAGTACCACCAGTTCCGGAACCACGCACCAAGCCTCCTGTGCGTCTCCAGAGCCTTGTACGCCCTGTTCCTGTTTCCCGCACTAGCCTTGAGGTGCGTGTCCCCAGCCCGGTACCACCAGTTCCGGCACCACGCACCAGGCCTACTGTGCGCCTCCAGGGTCCAGTATGCCCTGTTCCTGCCCCCCGCACTAGCCTTGAGGTGCGTGTCCTTAGCTCGGTACCAGCAGTTCCGGCACCACGCACCAGGCCTACTGTGCGCCTCAGCAGGTCAGAGTCTGCCGTCTGCCCAGCGCCGCCTGCGCTGCCCGTCTGCCCAGCGCCGTTTGAGCTGCCCGTCTGCCCAACGCCATCTGAGCTGCCCGTCTGCCCAGCGCC
>NW_019956108.1:0-1254 GCF_002910315.2 Salvelinus sp. IW2-2015
GACTTCACCTGGGGGACACAGAGAGGAAGGGGATTCAACCAGTCAATGGAAATACTATATAATGTAGGTAGGCCCACACAGCATCTAATACATATGGATTTTTCCGTATCCTGAAACCAGAGTGCTAATACATAGAGCTTCCATAATAGAACGGTCAAATGTATCCTGTTCTGTAGAAGATGCACACATGAAGTTATCATATGCTTCAGAATGTAGTCAGTTAGAGTCACGTCAAATCTGGCCAGTGATGATGCTATACAATCAGATACAGAACTTTGGGCACTTGAACAGGCCTAGTAGTGTAGCTACATTTCCTTACCCGTTTGGACTGCTCCAGCTGCTCTGTGAGCTCCTCTACAGCCTGGGTGTGTTTCTGTCTCATCTCCTGCACCTGGGCCTCGTGGGTCTGACCCTCGTCGTCCATGGCCTTCTTCAACAGGGTCACCTCCTGTTCTCTCTTCGCCCTGCAGAGATGAGAGGATGAATGGATGGATGGATGGATGGGTGGGTGGGTGGATGGATGAAAGAATGGATGGACAGATGATGAATTGCATGAGTGATTGAATAGACCAAGTACTACCCTAGACTGTATGAATATACAGACAAATGACCAAATGGCTACGTTCCAATGTCCATACTAGCCTTCACTAAGAATATATTGCTTCATATTAAGTGGTATGCCAGTGTGGATATTGGAACAGAGCCACTGCCTAGTATTTGTACTCACCGGAGCTCCTGCTGGGTAGCGGTGCTGTCAAGTGTATCCTCCAGCTCAGACTTGAGGGCCTCCAGCTCCTCTCCCAGGTCCCTCCTGGCCTTCTCAGTCTTGTTCCTGGCCTGGCGCTCTGAGTCCAGGTCCTCCTGAAGGTCTGAGATGTGGCCCTCTAGCTCCCGGATCTTCTTTAGGGCATTGTTCTTCTGGGCCATCTCGTCCTCTAGCCTAGGGGGAAAAGGTGAACATTGTTTATATGTTGTTTATACATTGTGAATACGTTGTTTGTGGATGATTTCAAGATAATAAGACATATCACTAATAAAAGAAGGCGTATTCTGAGCTGATGCTAATATCAATAGATGRCACTGTTACATTTGGTGCTGTGTTTTAGAGGTCATATACAAGTGTAATGTGGACTTTATCACAGTATCATGTGAGGATCTATAAAACAACTGAAGGGGGCTCAAAAGGAAAGAATAATGAAAAGTGGCACAATTACAAAAAATAAATGTCAAAATTCAGTGTTTGGTGCCCACCTG
>NW_019956109.1:0-1254 GCF_002910315.2 Salvelinus sp. IW2-2015
TGTATTATAATAGACCTGGCCTGTATTATAATAGACCTGGCCTGTATTATAATAGAACTTTCCAGTATAATAATAGAACTGGGCTGTATTTTAATAGACCAGGCCTGTATTATAATAGACCAGGCCTGTAGTATAATAGACCTGGCCTGTATTACAATAGACCTGAACTGTATTTTAATAGACCAGGTCTGTATTATAATAGACCAGGCCTGTATTATAATAGACCTGGTCTGTATCACAATAGACCTGGTCTGTATTATTAAAGACCTGGTCTGTAATATAATTGACTTGATCTGTAGACCTGGCCTGTATTATAATAGAACAGGCCTGTATTAAAATAGACCTGGCCTGTATTATAATAGACCTGGCCTGTATTATAATAGACCTGGCCTGTATTATAATAGACCTGGCCTGTATTAAAATATACCTGGTCTGTATTAAAATAGACCTGGTATGTATTACAATAGACCTGGTCTGTATTATAATATACCTGTATTATAATAGACAAGCCTGTATTATAATATACCAGGCCTGTATTAAAATAGTCCTGGTCTGTATTATAATAGACCTGGCCTGTATTATAATAGACCAGGACTGTATTATAATAGACCTGGCCTGTATTTTAATAGACCAGGCCTGTATTATAATAGACAAGGCCTGTATTAAAATAGACCTGGCCTGTATTAAAATAGACCGGGCCTGTATTATAATAGACCTGGTCTGTATTATAATAGACCTGGTCTGTATTAAAATAGACCTGGCCTGTATTGTGATAGACCTGGCCTGTATTAAAATAGACAAGGCTGTATCATAATAGACCAGGCCTATATTATAATAAACCTGGTCTGTATCATAATAGACCTGGACTGTATTATAAAACACCTGGTCTGTAATATAATTGACCTGATCTGTAGACCTTGCCTGTATTATAATAGACCAGGTCTGTATTAAAATAGACCTGGTCTATATTATAATAGACCTGGTCTGTATTATAATAGACCTGGCCTGTAATATAATAGACCTGCATTATAATAGACCAGTTCTGTTTTAAAATAGACCTGGTCTGTATTATAATATACCTGGTCTATATTATAATAGACCTGGTCTGTATTATAATAGACCTGGCCTTTAATATAATAGACCTGTATTATAAWAGAKCAGGCCTGTATTAAAATAGACCTGGTCTGTATTATAATAGACCTGGCCTGTATTAAAATAGACCTGGTCTGTATTATAATAGACCTGGCCTGTATT
>NW_019956110.1:0-1254 GCF_002910315.2 Salvelinus sp. IW2-2015
ACTAGAATCTGAAGTCAAATGTCTACTGTTGGCTGATGATCTGGTGCTTCTGTACCCAACCAAGGAGGGCCTACAGCAGCACCTAGATCTTCTGCACAGATTCTGTCAGACCTGGGCCCTGACAGTAAATCTCAGTAAGACAAAAATAATGGTGTTCCAAAAAAGGTCCAGTTGCCAGGACCACAAATACAAATTCCATCTAGACGCCATTGCCCAAGAGCACACAAAAAACTATTCATACCTCGGCCTAAACATCAGTGCCACAGGTAACTTCCACAAAGCTGTGAACGATCTGAGATACAAGGCAAGAAGGGCCTTCTATGCCATCAAAAGGAACATAACATTTGACATACCAATTAGGATCTGGCTAGAAATACTTGAATCAGTTATAGAACCCATTGCCCTTTATGGTTGTGAGGTCTGGAGTCCGCTCACCAACCAAGAATTCACAAAAACACCAAAGTGAGACTCTGCATGCAGAATTCTGCAAAAATATCCTCCGTGTACAACGTAGAACACCAAATAATGCATGCAGAGCAGAATTAGGCCAATACCCGCTAATTATCAACATCCAMAAAATAGCTGTTAAATTCTACAACCACCTAAAATGAAGCAGTTCCCAAACCTTCCATAACAAATCCATCACCTACAGAGAGATGAACCTGGAGAAGAGTCCCCTAAGCAAGCTGGTCCTGGGACTCTCTTCACAAACACAGACCCCACACAGCCCCAGGACAGCAACACAATTAGACCCAACCAAATCATGAGAAGACAAAAATATAATTATTTGACCCATTGGAAAGAATAAAAAAAACAACCCCAGAGCTAACTAGAATGCTATTTGGCCTTTAACAGAGAGTACACAGTAGCAGAATACCTGACCACTGTGACTGACCCAAACTTAAGGAAATATTTGTCTATGTACAGACTCAGTGAGCATAGCCTTGCTATTGAGAAAGGCTGCCGTAGGCAGACCTGGCTCTCAAMAGAAAACAGGCTATGTYCACACTGCCCACAAAATGAGGTGGAAACTGAGCTGCACTTCCTAACCTCCTGCCAAATGTATGACCATATTAGYGACACATATTTCCCTCAGATTACACAGACCCACAAAGAATTCAAAAAAGGAACCCAATTTTGATAAACTCCCATATCTATTGGGTGAAATACCACAGTGTGCCATCACAGCAGCAGGATTTGTGACCTGTTGACACAAGAAAAAGGCAACCATTGAAGAACAAACACCATTGTAAA
>NW_019956111.1:0-1254 GCF_002910315.2 Salvelinus sp. IW2-2015
TGTGTGTGTGTGTGTGTGTGTGTGTGTGTGTGTGTGTGTGTGTGTGTGTGTGTGTGTGTGTGTGTGTGTGTGTGTGTGTGTGTGTGTGTTACAATTGGTGTAATAGAATATGGTAATGGTTTAAATAAAAAAGCAAACATCCTGAAGAAAGTGACAGCAGGGGACAGGAAATGTATAATTACTTTATATTTAAAATGTTTGATAAATTATAGGTTTATAGCTCATGCTTTGATGTAATGCTAATGCAATGAAGGATGTTAATCACTTTGAGTTGAAGGCCTTTCATGGCCATTTTATATTGGCTCAAGAGAGAGGATCTATTACTTGGTGCATGAACATACATTATGGCATCTCAATAAATATGACCCAAGTTATGCATTTAACTTAATACTACAAAGAAAAGTATGTGGTTGGCTCTCAGCTCTGAAGGACCTTGTCTACTATGCAGTAGAATTCAGCTCCTTCTACAAATGTGTTGTTACACCCACCCTTTGTGAACAGTACAAGATATCCATTCTATCGTCTGTAACCTTAGCTTGCCATCAAAAAACAAAAGATAAAATGGCTTTTTGATGAGGAAATCCTCCCTAATTCTTCCCCCCAAAATATGCCTGTTAAAATGCATCTGTAATAAGTATGTTGAAACAGTATTTTCACTTTGAAATGCATTCCTTTTAAAACGGTTATGTCTCCATGTTCTCTAAGAAAAAAAACTATTCACAGAATGCACTTTGATCTATTATCTTTGGATTCAGATTCCCAGTGCAGCTTTAAAAAAATGGAATAGTATAAGGAATGATTTAAATAAAAAAGAACAGGATGCAAACAAATGAAAGAGAGCAAGAGCTCTTCCAAGGAGGAAGACATCAGATATGAGTCCCGTCTTCAAAGCTCGTGGAGAGGCAGAGGTACACAGGCTGCTGCTGTGTGTCTCGTTAGGCTTTATTACACAGCACTAGTTGTTAATTACCCTGATTCCTATTTCCTGTCCACACACTTCCCCTCCTCCCCCCCATCTCCCCTCCTACCCCTCCCCCACTGTAGGACTGCCTCCCTCCCCTCCCACCTTCCCAGATGAGGTGCTTTGAAGTGCAAAGTACTCTCTCCTCACTTTGAACTGTGAAAACAATGCTGATGTGGTGGTGCTCTGCTTACAGCTTTCCTTCCCTTCCCCGTGTTAGCTCATTTAAATAGACCTGGAACAAACTGCGAGCAGGCTTCCTTCCCTTCCCCGTGTTAGCTCATTTAAATAGA
>NW_019956112.1:0-1254 GCF_002910315.2 Salvelinus sp. IW2-2015
AAACAAGACTAAACAAAGGAAATAAGGTCAGGAACGTGACAGTAAACCCCCCACCCCCCAAGGTGCCGACTCCGGCCGCAAAACCTGAACCTATAGGGGAGGGTCTGGGTGGGCATCTGTCCACGGTGGCGGCTCTGGCTCTGGACGTGGCCCCCACCCCACCATAGTTAATCCCCGCTTCCGTGGCCTCCTTTTAACGGCGACCCTCCATATCAACCCCACTGGACCGAGGGGCAGCACCGGACCGAGGGGCGGCTCCGGACCGAGGGGCGGCTCCGGAGGTGGGCTGCACACTGGGCTGTGTTGGCGAACCGGGGACACCATGCGTAAGGCTGGTGCCATGAATGCCCGGCCCGAGGAGACGCACTGGAGACCAGACGCGTTGAGCCGGCTTCATGGCACCTGGCTCAATGCTCAATCTAGCCCGGCCAATATGAGGAGCTGGAATGTACCYCACCGGGCTAAGCACACGTACAGGAGACACCGTGCGCTTTACCGCATAACACGGTGTCTGCCCGTACTTTCGCTCTCCACGGTAAGCTCGGGGAGTTGGAGCAGGTCTCCTACCTGACTTCGCCACACTCCCTTGTAGCCCCCCTCAATACATTTTTGGGCTTGACTCTCGGGCTTCCTACCGCGTCGTCGTGCTGCCTCCATTCGCTGGTATCCCTCCTCACACTGCTCCAGAGAATCCCAGGCGGGCTCCGGCATTCTCCCTGGGTCGATCGCCCACCTGTCGATCTCCTCCCACGTAGTGTAGTCCAGACTCTGCTCCCATGTCCATTCCTCCTTGCGCTGCTCTTGCTGCCGCTGCCTGTTACCACGCTGCTTGGTCCATTTGAGGTGGGTGATTCTGTAACGCTCGTCTTTATGTGGAAGAGAGGAGGACCAAGGCGCAGCGTGGTGAATGTTCATGATGTTGAATTTGAATGATTATTCCAACTAAACAGAACACTGACAAAATACAAAATAACAAAACGACGTTTACAGACCTGAACTTGAGAACATAAAACATGAACGCACGAACAGGAACAAACGAACGAACGAACGAACGAAACTAAACAGTACCGTGTGGCGAACAAACACAGACACGGCAACAATCACCCACAAACAAACAGTGAGAACAGCCTACCTAAATATGGTTCCCAATCAGAGACAACGTAAAACACCTGCCCCTGATTGAGAACCATATCAGGCTAGTTGACAACCCTAAACCAAACATAGAAACACATAACATAGAATGCCCACCCAGCT
>NW_019956113.1:0-1254 GCF_002910315.2 Salvelinus sp. IW2-2015
ATTAAAAACGAAGTGGATAGCAGAGAACATGTCTACCGTTTACCCTCACTTCCTGGACAGACCAGAGCCCTAGTTAGATATGCAGTTTTAAAAACTGTTCTTCATTCTGTAAACATTATATGGCAACGCAGGAATACTGAAGGTTGTGAGTTTGCAGACTAACGTGGACAAGAGTAGGGGTGGAATTAATCTATCGTCGTATTTGCTGGGCCGAGTAAAAATAGCCTTTTATAAACATTTCATGCAATTGTACTTCCTTTTACGTATTAGCAGAATCCCTTTTTAATACCACACAAATTACAGAAATTATAAGGTAAGAATGGACAGAAAGATAATCATATGTATTCATCGTATCATATTTTTCCAATGCCAAATCAGTATGTGTTGTTTGCAATTAAACTGTCCCTGTTTGCAAATAATTCAATCTGAGACGTCCTTAGGAATCTGAGCATGGTACTTTCAAAAGTTAGGACTACCTTTCCACCCCGAACAGAGTAGACGTATCTACACAGAAAAATTTCAACTTTGACTGCTGGCTACTCTTCTTCCGTGGCTTAACCCAACGAGATAAGGGCACAAGTGTTTCATTAAAGCTGTCTTGGTTTAAACATCTTCTATTGTACAGAAAGCGAATAGCTTAATCAATGAATTACTCCCCAAGCAAAGTATTTTTTGTGACTATAGAAGGCTGTAACTCAGCCTCTGAATGTCACTGATACACAACATATGCATTGGAGTCACGTCTTTCCTGTGTATTTTAAAGCTTGATTCTAGCATAAAGCATTGAGGACCAAAGTGCTCTTACAGAGATCACTGTATATAATCGGATCCGTTGTATTTTCTTCAATCTTAAGTGAACAAGGGGTAGGCCTGTGCTTTATGAGATTTTCATTAATACAAGGTAGGCCTATGGTATACCCTCTCATACCCCCTCAATTCGAGTCTTGGTTTTAATTTAGCCTACCTCTGTGTCAGTGGGCTGTTATTTAAAGGGAGCATGGTGGGTGGAGGAATTGACCTACAAGTTTATGGATATAGCAGCCTATAGCCTAATTTCGTCTGTCAAACAGGTAAGCCTACCTCTTATTTCTTAAATAGGAAGAAATAAGCTTCAACACAAAGCCCTCTTGTTATTAGTAAAGTCTAATTAAAATGAAGACTGTTAAGGATCCTCCACTTTTTTTCAATTTTCGCCTGAAATGACATACCCAAATCTAACTGCCTGTAGCTCAGGACCTGAAGCAAGGATATATT
>NW_019956114.1:0-1254 GCF_002910315.2 Salvelinus sp. IW2-2015
CATGATCATTTACTAAAATTAGAATCAACTATTAAAGACGACCAGAATCCACTGGATTCTCCAATTACCTTGGATGAACTACAGGAACAAAACAAAAAACCTCCAACCAAAAAAGATCTGTGGTGCTGATGGTATCCAAAATGAAATGATAAAATATGCAGACCACCAATTATTCTTAAACTTTTCAACATTATCCTCAGTGCTGGCATCTTCCCTAATATTTGGAAGCAAGGCCTGATCACCCCAATCCACAAAAGTGAAGATACATTTTTCCCGAATAATTACAGTGGAATATGCGTCAGCAGCAATCTCTGAAAAATCCTCTGCAGTATCATTAACAGCAGAGTCCAACATTTCCTCAGTGAAAACAATGTCCTGGGCAAATGTCAAATTGGCTTCTTACCAAAATACTGTACGGCAGACCACGTATACACCCTGCACACCGTTATTGACAAACAAACAAAACAAAACAAAAGCAAAGTCTTCACATGTTTGTGATTTCAAAAAAACGTTTGACTCAATTTGGCATGAAGGTCTGTTATACAAATTGATAAAAAGCGGTGTTGGGGGAAAGCATGTGACATTACAAAATCAATGTACACAAACAACAAGTGTGATGTTACAATTGGCAATAAACACGGATTTCTTTCCTCAGGACCGTGGGGTGAGACAGGAATGCAGCTTGAGCCCCACTGTCTTCAACATATACAGTACATTCGGGAAAGTTTTCAGACACCTTTACTTTTCCCACATTTTGTTATGTTACAGCATTATTATAAAATTGCTGAAATTGTAGTTTTTTTCTCATCAAACTACACACAAAAACCCATAATGACAAAGGAAAAGCAGGTTTTTAGACATTTTTGCAAATATATTAAAAATCGAAATATTGCATTTCCATAAGTATTCAGACCCTTTACTCAGTACTTTGTTGAAGCACCTTTGGCAGAGATTACAGCCTTGAGTCCTCTTGGGTATGACGCTACAAGCTTGGCATACCTATATTTGGGGAGTTTCTGTCATTCTTCTCTGCAGATCCTGTCAAGTTYTGTCAGATTGAATGGGGAGCGTCACTGCACAGCTATTTTCAGGTATCTCCAGAGATTTTWGATCGGGATCAAGTCCGGGCTCTGGCTGGACCACTCAAGGACGTTCAGAGACTTGTCCAGAAGCCACTCCGGCTATGAGAGCGAAATTACAAGAGTATATTATAATACTGTTATTGTTTCAAATGGATGTTTAATGGAAAATAAT
>NW_019956115.1:0-1253 GCF_002910315.2 Salvelinus sp. IW2-2015
TATTTGGTAGCATTGCCTTTAAATTGTTTAACTTGGGTCAAACGTATCGGGTAGCCTTCCACAAGCTTCCCACAATAAGTTGGGTGAATTTTGGCCCATTCCTCCTGACAGAGCTGGTGTAACTGAGTCAGGTTTGTAGGCCTCCTTGCTCGCACACGCTTTTTCAGTTCTGCCCACAAATTTTCTATGTGACTGAGGTCAGGGCTTTGTGATGGCCACTCCAATACCTTGGCTTTGTTGTCCTTAAGCCATTTTGCCACAACTTTGGAAGTATACTTGGGGTCATTGTCCATTTGGAAGACCCATTTGCGACTAAGTTTTAACTTCTTGACTGATGTCTTGAGATGTTGCTTCAATATATCCACATCATTTTACTCCCTCATGATGCCATTTATTTTGTGAAGTGCACCAGACCCTCCTGCAGCAGAGCACCCCCACAACTTGATGCTGCCACCCCCATGCTTCACGGTTGGAATGGTGTTGTTCTGCTTTCAAGCCTCCCCCTTTTTCCTCCAAACATAACGATGGTCAGTATGGCCAAACAGTTCTATTTTTGTTTCATCAGACCAGAGGACATTTCTCCAAAAAGTACAAKCTTTGTCCCCATGTGTAGTTGTAAACTGTAGTCTAGCTTTTTTATGGCGGTTTTGGAGCAGTGGCTTCATTGCGGAGCGGCCTTTCAGGTTATTTCGACATAGGACTCGTTTTACTGTGGATATAGATACTTTTGTACCTGTTTCCTCCAGCATCTTCACAAGGTCCTTTGTGGTTGTTCTGGGATTGATTTGCATTTTTTGCACCAAAGTACGTTCATCTCTAGGAGACAGAAGGTGTCTCCTTCCTTAGCGGTATGACGGTTGCGTGTTCCTATGGTGTTTATACTTGCGTATTATCAGGCATTTGGAAATTGCTCCCAAGTATGAACCAGACTTCTGGAGGTCTACAATTTATTTTCTGAGGTCTTGGCTGATGTCTTTTGATTTTCCCATGATGTCAAGCAAAGAGGCACTGACTTTGAAGGTAGGCCTTGAAATACATCCACAGGTACACTTCCAATTGACTCAAATGATGTCAATTAGCCTATCAGAAGCTTCTAAAGCCATGACATAATTTTCTGGAATTTTCCAAATTGTTTAAAGGCACAGTCAACTTAGTGTATGTAAGCTTCTGACCCACTGGAATTGTGATACAGTGAATTATAAGTGAAATAATCTGTCTGTAAAATATTGTTGGAAAAATGACTTGTGTCATGC
>NW_019956116.1:0-1253 GCF_002910315.2 Salvelinus sp. IW2-2015
GTGACATGTGGTATCAAGGGCCATCAGTGACATGTGGTATCAAGGGCCATCAGTGACATGTGGTATCAAGGGCCATCAGTGACATGTGGTATCAAAGGCCATCAGTGACATGTGGTATCAAAGGCCATAGCTAAACTGAACTGCTAGTTGTTGATGAACGAGTTGTTGATGAACAATTTCAGATGTTACAATGTACAACTTCTCACCAGTGATGTAGATAATTGTGTCCATCACAAAGGTACATCTGCCTTATCAGTTTGTGGTTTCCATCAAGGTGTCATAACGAGTTTGGTCCGTTAATACACGTCACTATCATCAACCGTACGGTTTTGGAAGCATAAGAACCTTATTTTTCATATCAACGGAAAAAAATATAATAATTAACTCCAGAGATAATTTACCATTTCAACAGAACAGGGGTGACGTTAGTCTCCTTTAGTCCATTATTGGGCTAGGAGCGAGGACTTGTTGGAAGAAGCCCTTCTTCTACCTCGTTTTACACTTCAAGTCATTTACTTCTTGTTAGAGATGTATTTACACTTAAATGGCCCTCAATGCCGATCGGCGCAGCGGTCTAAAGCAATGCATCTCAGTGCTAGAGGCATCACTACAGACCCTGGTTTGATTCCAGGCTTGTATCACAACCGGCCGTGATCGGGAGTTTCATAGGGCGGCGCACAATTGTCCCAGGTCGTCCGGGTTTGGCCGGAGAGGCTGTCATTGTAAACAAGAATTTGTTCTTAACTGACTTGCCTAGTTAAATATAAAAAATAAAAATTAAACATGTATGTATGTGTGTGTGTGTGTGTGTGTGAATATCTATGAATTGAAATAATAAAAATGTATGTGAATTTTTTTTCAATCAAAAACTTGTTGTAGCAACTGCAGCTGGCCCTGTATAGCCGACATGAAGAAATAAGTAAATAAGTAGTCTACAGTTTGAAGTCAAACGTTGCGTCTGTTTATTGAAGTGACGGGAAACTCGCATGGTGTCCATTTGACACGGCTAGTCTATTTATTAGCCTACATTAACCCCTGCTGGCGTAAACTGTTTACTGCAGAGCAAATAGACAATCCTTAGACAATGAGCATCATCATACAGAGTTATTTATTGACATCCTCAAAGCACAGCACACACACACAGCAAATCAGGTTTGTTTGGAACTTGAATTTAAAATTGATAAAATTTAGATTTTGTGTCATTGGCCTACACACAATACCTCAAAATGGCAAACTGGAATTAAACGTTGTTT
>NW_019956117.1:0-1253 GCF_002910315.2 Salvelinus sp. IW2-2015
TATCCAAGGCCTGAGGTCATCTGCCTTTGGCCTATAGAGCAGGAAGTTGGACTTCATCAAAGAAATCGGAAATACAGACATTGTTATCCTACAAGAAACCTGGTATAGAGGAGACGGACCCACTGGTTGCCCTCTAGGTTACAGAGAGCTGGTAGTCCCATCCACCAAACTACCAGGTGTGAAACAGGGAAGGGACTCAGCGGGTTTGCTAATTTGGTATAGAGCAGACTTAACTCACTCCATTAAATTAATCAAAACAGGAACATTTTACATTTGGCTAGAATTTCTAAAGGAAATGATCTTAACAGAGAAAAAATGTATCTTTTGTGCTACCTATAACCCCCCACTAGAATTCCCATACTTTAATGAAGACAGATTCTCCTACCTGGAGGGGGAAATCAATAATTTCCAGGCCCAGGGACATGTACTATTCTGTGGCGACCTAAATGCCAGAACCGGACAAGAACCTGACACCCTCAGCACACAGGGGGACAAACAGCTACCTGGAGGTGACAGCATTCCCTCCTCCATATGCCCCTCTAGGCACAACTATGACAACATAACCTACAAAAATGGGTCACAACTCCTGCAGCTCTGTCGCACTCTGGGTATGTACATAGTCAATGGAAGGCTTTGAGTGGACTCCTACAGTAGGCACACCTATAGCTCATCTCTTGGCAGTAGTACTGTAGACTACTTTTATCACTGACCTCAACCCAGAGTCTCTCAGAGCGTTCACAGTCAGCCCACTGACACCCCTATCAGACCACAGCAAAATCACAGTCTACTTGAACAGAGCAATACTCAATCATGAGGCAACAAAGACAAAATAACTGAATAATATTAAGAAATGCTAGAGATGGAAGGATTTTAGTTTGGAAACCTACCAAAAAACAATTAGGCAACAACAAATTCAATCCCTTTTATACAACTTCCTGGACAAAATGTTCCACTGTAATAGTGAAGGTGTAAACTTGGCAGTAGAAAATCTTAACAGTATATTTGACTTCTCAGCTTCCCTATCAAATCTAAAAATCTCAAATAGAAAACCGAAGAAAATTAGCAACAATGACAAATGGTTTGATGAAGACTGCAAAAATCTAAGAAAGAAATTGAGAAACCTGTTCAACCAAAAACACAGAGACCCAGAAAACCCGAGCCTACGCATTCACTATGGTGAATCACTAAAACAATACAGAAATACACTACGGAAAAAGAAGGAACAGCACGTCAGAAATCAGCTCAATGTAATT
>NW_019956118.1:0-1253 GCF_002910315.2 Salvelinus sp. IW2-2015
AACACAGAGGGTATTGCCTATTCTTAATACGTGTGCAGGACATGGTCCTGAACAAAACAAACCTCTCCAACTTTGTGGTCTACTCTTCCATTACGGAACCATGCTCTGAATGCACTAGTGTAGTGGCCATTCTATACATGAATTGGACATCTTCTAAATCACAGAACTAATATCGTAGCTATAGATATGTTTACACATCATTGTCATCCTCCAGCTTTTTCTGGAGTTCTCTCTAGACAACAGAGTCAGTCTCTGACAACGAGAATGTGGGAGAAAAAAATGTATACCATTGTCCTTTTTAAAATAAACCTATTTTTCTATCGTTCCTCACAGAGTGACTAAACGCCCGTGAGACAAGACTCCTGGGGCCGGATTCACAAAACATTACTTATGAAAAAACGTAAGAAGTTTCTTAAGGAAAAAAATAGGAAGTTCATAAGATAGTTCGTAAATGCAATTCCTTTCTTAGGAACTTCGTAAATTCTCTTTCTTAAGTACTCCGTAAGTATCTTCTTAATGTGGCATTGACATTAGTGACGTGCTTGAAACCAATAAATAAGCCTATGTGACAGGGATGATCGAATTTGGTTATTTAGTTATTTTTCACACATTATAGCCATCAGACTAGCTATATCAAAATCAAAAATGGATAACCAAGAAAAGAGATTGAAGTGATGGTGGAGGAAATAGCAACCAGGAAAATGTTGCGGTTGGGGAGACTTGATAACCGCGGGGTCACTGCAAAGACCAAAAAGAAAGGATGGGCGAGAGTGGCCGAGTCTGTCTCTGCCATCGGGGGTATGGCAAGGGACAGTGACGCCGTAAAGAAGAAGT
The DNA here is from genome assembly GCF_002910315.2 of Salvelinus sp. IW2-2015. Classification (NCBI taxonomy): domain Eukaryota; kingdom Metazoa; phylum Chordata; class Actinopteri; order Salmoniformes; family Salmonidae; genus Salvelinus; species Salvelinus sp. IW2-2015. The sequence goes on from NW_019956118.1 coordinate 835, forward strand.
GGTCCGACATCAAGTTGGCTGCTAAGAAGAAAAGAGCTCAAATCAAATCTTATTGGTCACATACACATGGTTAGCAGATGTTAATGCGAGTGTAGCGAAATGCTTGTGCTTCTAGTTCCTACCGTGCAGTAGTATCTGACAAGTAATCTAACAATTTCACAACTACTACCTTATACACACAAGTGTAAAGGAATGAATAAGAATATGTACATATAAATATATGGATGAGCGATGGCCGAACGGCATAGGCCAGATGCAGTAGATGGTATAGAGTACAGTATACACATATGAGATGAGTAATGTAGGGTATGTAAACATTATATAAAGTGGCATTGTTTAAAGTGACTAGTGACACATTTATTACATCCAATTTTTAATTATGAAAGTGGCTAGAGATTTGAGTCAGTATGTTGGCAGCA
>NW_019956119.1:0-1253 GCF_002910315.2 Salvelinus sp. IW2-2015
GAACGGATGATCTCCGCATGTGTGGTTCCCACCGTGAAGCATGGAGGAGGAGGTGTGATGGTGTGGGGGTGCTTTGCTGGTGACATTGTCTGTGATTTATTTAGAATTCAAGGCACACTTAACCAGCATGGCCACCACAACATTCTGCAGCGATACGCCATCCTATCTGGTTTGGGCTTAGTGTGACAATCACTTGTTTTTCAACAGGACAATGACCCAACACACCTCCAGGCTGTGTAATGACCAAGAAGGAGAATGATGAAGTGCTGCATCAGAATACCTGGCCTCCACAATCAACCGACCTCAACCCAATTGAGATAGTTTGGGATGAAGGAATAGCAGCTAACAAGTGCTCAGCACATGTGGGAACCCCTTCAAGACTTTTGGAAAAGCTTTCCAGGTGAAGCTGGTTGTGCAAAGCTGTCATCAAGGCAAAGGGTGGCTACTTTGAAGAATGTAAAATCTAAAATATATTTTTGTTTAACACATTTAAAGTTACTACATGATTCCATATGTGTTATTTCAAAGTTTTGATGTCTTCACTATTACTATTATTCTACAATGTAGAAAAAAGTTAAAAATAAAATAATAAAACCCTTAAATAAGTAGGTGTCCAAAATGTGGACTGGTAAAATACATAATATACAGTTCMTTTCGGAAAGTATTCAGACCCCTTGACTTTTTCCACATTTTGTTAGGTTACAGCCTTATTCTAAAATGTATTAAATATATGTTTTCCTCATCAATCTACACAAAATACCACAATGACAAACGAAAAACGGGTTTTTCGAAATTGGGAAAAAATGTAATTGGGATAAAATTAAATATGACATTTACATAAGTGTTCAGACCCTTTACTCAATACTTTGTTGAAGCACCTTTGGCAGCAATTATAGCCTTGAGTATTTTGGGGTATGATGCTACAAGCTTGGCACACTTGTATTTGGGGAGTTTCTCCCATTCTTCTCTTCAGATCCCCTCAAGCTCTGTCAGGTTGGACGGGGAGCTTTGCTGCAAAGCTAACTCCTGTCTCACCGTGCCATCCCTCCCAGACTCCTGTCTCATCGTGCAATCCCTCCCAGACTCCTGTCTCACCGTGCCATCCCTCCCAGACTCCTGTCTCATCGTGCCATCCCTCCCAGACTCCTGTCTCATCGTGCAATCCCTCCCAGACTCCTGTCTCATCGTGCAATCCCTCCCAGACTCCTGTCTCATCGATCGTGCCATCCCCTCCAGACTCCTTCTCATCATGC
>NW_019956120.1:0-1253 GCF_002910315.2 Salvelinus sp. IW2-2015
GGGGGGGGTTAGAAGGATTACTTTATCCTATCCTAGGTATTCCTTAAAGAGGTGGGGTTTCAGGTGTCTCCGGAAGGTGGTGATCGACTCCGCTGACCTGGCGTCGTGAGGGAGTTTGTTCCACCATTGGGGTGCCAGAGCAGCGAACAGAGCAGCGAACTGTTCATCGACTACAGCTCAGCATTTAACACCATAGTACCCTCCAAACTCGTCATTAAGCCTGGGTCTTGAGACCCTGGGTCTCGACCCCGCCCTGTGCAACTGGGTCCTGGACTTTCTGATGGGATGCCCCCAGGTGGTGAGGGTAGGAAACAACATCTCCACCCCGCTGATCCTCAGCACTGGGGCCCCACAAGGGTGCGTTCTCAGCCCTCTCCTGTACTCCCTGTTCACCCATGACTTCGTGGCCATCCTCCAACTCAATCATCAAGTTTGCAGACGACACTACAGTGGTAGGCTTGATTACCAACAACGACGAGACGGCCTACGGGGAGGAGGTGAGGGCACTCGGAGTGTGGTGTCAGGTAAATAACCTCTCACTCAACTTCAACAAAACAAAGGAGATTATCGTGGACTTCAGGAAACAGCAGAGGGAGCACCCCCCATCCACATTGACGGGACAGTAGTGGAAAATGTGGAAAGTTTTAAGTTCCTCGGCGTACGCATCAGGGACAAACTGAAATGGTCCACCCACACAGACAGCGTGGTGAAGTAACAGCCCCTCTTCAACCTCAGGCGGCTGAAGAAATTTGGCTTGTCACCAAAAACACACAAACTTTTACAGATGCACAATCGAGAGCATCCTGCCGGGCTGTATCACTGCCTGGTAAGGCAACTGCTCCGCCCACAACCACAAGCCTCTCCAGAGGGTAGTGAGGTCTGCACAATGCATCACCGGGGGCAAACTACCTGCCCTCCAGGACACCTACACCACCCGATGTCACAGGAAGGCCAAAAAGATCATCAAGGACAACAACCACCCGAGCCACTGCCTGTTCACCCAGCTATCATCCAGAAGGCGAGGTCAGTACAGGTGCATCAAAGCTGGGACCGAGAAGCTGTTTTTCAGTCTCTATCTCAAGGCCATCAGACTGTTAAACAGCCATCACTAACATTGAGTGGCTGCTGAGAACATACTGACTCAAATCTCTAGCCAATTAAAAATTGGATGTAATAAATGTATCACTAGTCACTTTAAACAATGCCACTTTATGTAATGTTTACATACCCTACATTACTCATCTCATATGTAT
>NW_019956121.1:0-1252 GCF_002910315.2 Salvelinus sp. IW2-2015
GATTACTTGTTGGTTATTACTGCATTGTCGGAACTAGAAGCACAAGCATTTCGCTACACTCGCATTAACATCTGCTAACCATGTGTATGTGACAAATACATTTGATTGATTTGATTTTAGATTTTTCTAAATTCCAAACTGTAACTAGGCCACACAGGAACATTTAATGTCGTCTTGGTAAGCAATGCCAGTGTATGTTTGGCTTTATGTTTTAGGTTATTGTTCTGCGGAAGGTGAATTTGTCTCCGTGTCTGTTGGAAAGAAGACTGAACCAGGTTTTCCTCTAGGATTTTGCTTGTGCTTAGCTAAAATACTCCCCAGTCCTTGCCGATGACAAGCATACCCATAACATGATGCAGGCACTACCATGCTTGAAAATATGAAGTGTGGTACTCAGTAATGTGTTGTTGGATTTGATCCAAACATAACGCTTTGTATTCAGGACAAAGTTAATTTCTTAGCAATTTTACTAGTGCCTTATTGCAAACAGGATGAATGTTTGGAATATTTTTTTTTTGTACAGGCTTCCTTCTTTTCACTTTGTCATTTAGGTTAGTATTGTGGAGTAATTACAATGTTGTTGATCCATCCTCAGTTTTCTCCTATCACAGCCAGTAAACGCTGAACATTTTAAGTCACCATTGGCTTCATGGTTTCCTTCCTCTCCAGCAACTGACTTAGGAAGGAAGCCTGTATCTGTTGTAGTGACTGGGTGTATTGATACACCATCCAAAGTGGAATTAATATGGATTTATTCATTTAAAATATATGTATATGTATTTAACCTTTATTTAACTAGACAAGTCAGATATACTGAACAAAAATATAAACACAACATGCAACAATTTCAAAGATTTTAATGAGTTACAGTTCATATAAGGAAATTAGTAATTTGAAATAAATAAATTAGGCCATAATCAATGGATTTCACATGACTTGGCAGGGACACAGCCATGGATGGGCCTGGGAGGGCATAGACCCACCCACTTGTGAGCCAGGCCCAGCCAATCAGAATGAGTTTTTCCCTCAAAAGGGCTTTATTACAGACACTTGTGAGCTAAAGGTGAAAACCTTTCCTACGAGTATAATTATGTTATTTATTGATTGGCTATGGCTTTGCAGAAGCCGCACTGCTTCTTGACACAATGCCCACTTACCCCGGAAGCCAGCCGACCATGTGGTGGAGGAAACACTGTGCCGGCCTGCCGCCACAGAGTTCGCTAGTGCACAATGGAACGGACAGTCCTGCGGG
>NW_019956122.1:0-1252 GCF_002910315.2 Salvelinus sp. IW2-2015
ACAGTAGAGTTCAGTAGAGTAGAGCACAGTAGAGTTCAGTAGAGTAGAGCACAGTAGAGTTCAGTAGAGTAGAGCACAGTATAGTTCAGTATAGTAGAGCACAGTATAGTTCAGTATAGTAGAGTTCAGTAAAGTAAATTAAACAGGTACTCTAGTGTGCTCTGCCTGCTATACTGTATTTCAACGTCCATGGATGTCTGGTGTCCGTCGGTGCTCAGTGGGTGAGAGGGCTGGTTACAGTAAATGGAAATAAAAGGCTTGATTGTTTTTTGGGTAACAGAATGATAACTTTTAATCACTAAATAATTCATAAACACAATTTGAATATCAGTTGAAACACTATATGTTATTGTTTGGTCTACTTTTACTTGTTACTTATGTCAACTTATATTATCCTCCCTCCTCAAAATATGTTAATGATATGTTAATGATATGTTAATGATATGATATGTTAATGATATGTTTGTTAATGATATGTCAACGATATGTTAATGATATGATATCTTAATGATATGTTTATGATATGATATGTTAATGATATGTTAGTTTTTAGTGACAAAATGACAAGGCACTGCCACTACTTTCTTAAAGACATGCTCCGGAACTTTGGTGACTACTAAGCGTTCTCTAAACCTTCCTCTTTGGGCCGGATGTGTCAACGTGTAGTTCATACATGCATAATCTATGAGAAGAATTAATATCTTACCTCAATTAGCCACGAAAATTCCTAGTTTGAAAGTGACAGTTGTGCTGTGCCATTTTCCCTACATTTCCCCCCAACGTGGGCCAGCCTCCTAGCAATTCAAGTTCAACAAATGAGCTTCAGCCCCCCCACCATATGAGTGACGGCTAGCAAGAGGCTTATCATGCACCCACAGTAAAGCAGAGAGAGAGAGTAATGACGTGGTGCACAAATCTATATGTGACGTAGTACGTGATTTTCAGGGACCACTTTTGGCTGTTGAGCACTACTTTAAGAAAAAAGTATTCAAAAGTAAAGGAGAATCTCTTTAAACTTACAGAAGGAAAATAAAGTGTCTGAAACTAAGTATAATAGTTGTCAGGGGAATTTACTTCATTATGATTGTTTTGATGCAGTCTGTTTCCAGTCCACTTTTCAGACTGTTTCCAATCCCTTTTCAGGCTGTTTCCAATCCCTTTTCAGGCTGTTTCCGATCCCTTTTCAGGCTGTTTCCGATCCCTTTTCAAGCTGTTTCCAATCCCTTTTCAGGCTGTTTCCGATCCCTTTTCA
>NW_019956123.1:0-1252 GCF_002910315.2 Salvelinus sp. IW2-2015
GAGAGAGGGAAAGAGAGAGGGAGATTATGTGAAAAATAAAGAAAATGGGAGAGAGAAATAGAGTGAGAGGAATGAAACTACATAGACAGGGGGAAGGTCACGGGGGGGGGGGGGTTCATGCTACCATTGATTTTCATTACTTTGACAGAGTTGTATCACAACATATCATTCCATACTAACACAAATCTTCCATCAGTCTGAAAAGGACATCTTTGGCCCATATTCCTGATATTCAATACAGCACTTTGGGGATGGGGACATCAAGATTTTAATCAAGTGGCACATTGTATAATGAGCACTTTAGATGTGACTGTAGTTGAAGGCCAATCAGGCAGCCAATCAGATCTACTCCAGCTGTTCTTACCAGCTGTTCAGTGCATAAGTATACAGAGTAAGAGAGAGAGTGAGAGAGGGAGGGCAAGACAGACAGACAGACAGACTGGCAGGCAGAGCTAAACCCCATTCAGCATTTTATCAACTGTTTAACTCCTATATCATCTCCACATTGAATATAAATATGAATTTACAAATGATAAAACGTTTAAATGATAAAACATTGCTGGCTATATTCAATACAGAAGGTCTTATCGCATATCATTTTGCGCTTTTAGTTTTTAAATGTTAACGTTTATTTATCCAGGCAAGTCAGTTAACAACAAATTCTTATTTACAATGATGGCCTACCCCAGCGAAACCCGGAACAATTGTGCTCCGCCTTATAGGACTCCCAATCACGGATGTGATACAGCCTGGATTTGAACCAGGGACTATGGTGACGCCTCTTGCGCTGAGATGCAGTGCCCTAGACATAGACAAGGGGAAGGTCAGGGGACTTTAATGCAGGGAAACTTAAATCAGGGGTATTATGGATAGAATTATGGTCAGATTTGCCAAATGGAGGGAATTTTTTTCCCACTGGTTGCACATTTAACATGCTGATAAATGTGCAACCAGAGGGAAAAAAATTCTAGACCACCTTTACTCCACACACAGAGACGCGTACAAAGCTCTCCCTCGCCCTCCATTTGGCAAATCTGACCATAATTCTATCCTCCTGATTCTGCTTACAGCTAAAATAAGCGGAAGCACAGTGGAACTCAGTTATAAAAAAAGTGGTCAGAAGAAGCGATGCCAAACTACAGGACTATTTTGCTAGCACAGACTGGAATATGTTTCCGGGATCTCGATGGTCATTGAGGAGTAACCACATCAGTCCATGGCTTTTATTAAGAAGTTCATCGAGGACGTTGTC
>NW_019956124.1:0-1252 GCF_002910315.2 Salvelinus sp. IW2-2015
GTGCTCAGCATATGTGGGAACTCCTTCAAGACTGTTGGAAAAGCATTCCAGGTGAAGCTGGTTGAGAGAATGCAAGAGTGTGATTTGTTTAACACTTTTTTGGTTGCTACATGATTCCATATGTGTTTTTTCATAGTTTGTATGTCTTCACTATTATTCTACAATGTAGAAAATAGTAAAAATAAAGATAAACCCTTGAATGAGTAGGTGTGTCCAAACTTTTGACTGGTACTGTATATACAGTGCATTCAGAAAGTATTCAGACCCCTTTAATTGTTTCAAATTTTGTTACGTTACAGCCTTATTCTAAAATATGTCAATCATCAATCTACACACAATACTCCATAATGACGAAGCGAAGTGAATTTTTTTCAAATGTATTAAAAATAAAAAACAGAAACACATTATTTGTATATGTATTCTGACCCTTTGCTATTAGACTCAAAATTGAGCTAATGTTCATCCTGTTTCCATTGATCATCCTTGAGATGATGAGTAAAGTCCACCTGTGGTAAATTCAAGTGATTGGATCTGATTTGGAAAGGCACACACCTGTCTCTATAATGTCCCAAAGTTGACAGTGCATGTAAGAGCAAAAACCAAGCCATGAGGTCGAAGGATTTGTCCGTGGAGCTCCGAGACAGGGTTGTGTCGAGGCACAGATCTGGGGATCTGCAGCATTGAAGGTCCCCAAGAACAGGCCTCCATCATTTTAAATGGAAGAAGTTTGGAACCACCGAGACTCTTCCTAGAGCTGGCCACCCGGCAAACGGAGCAATCGGGGAGAAGGATCTTGGTCAAGGAGGTGTTCCAGAGCTCCAGAGTTCTTCTGTGGAGATGATAGAAACTTCCAGATGGATAAGCGTCTCTGCAGCACTACACCAATCAGGCCTTTATGGTAGATTGGCCAGACGGAAGCCACTCCTCAGTAAAAGGCACATAACAGCCCGCTTGGAGTTTGCCAAAACAGCACCTAAAGGACTCAGACCATGAGAAATAAGATTCTCTGGAGAAACTCCCCAAATACAGGTGTTCCAAGCTTGCAGCGTAATACCCAAGAAGACTGTAATCACTGCCAAAKGTGCTTCAACAAAGTACTGAGTAAAGGGTATTTATGTACAGTCGTGGCCAAAAGTTTTGAGAATGACACAAATATGAATTTTCACAAAGTCTGCTGCCTCAGTTTGTATGATGGCAATTTGCATATACTCCAGAATGTTATGAAGAGTGATCAGATGAATTGCAATTAATT
>NW_019956125.1:0-1252 GCF_002910315.2 Salvelinus sp. IW2-2015
GAACTGGTCTGTCTGCCCAATATAAAGGATCAAAACTGGCGGAGGAATAAAAATAGCATAAAACGGAAAGTATACCAGTTTCATTTGAGGACCAGGATGTTGACAACTGTGCCATTCAGATTGCAAAATAGTTCGGAAGAGATTTTTGATGTACCGATTCAATGGTACAGGGTGTATGAGTTGATATATAAAACAACGCAAGATCCAAGACTTCGTGCTTTTCAGCTAAAATTATTACATAGAATTCTTGCCACCAACAAAATGTTGAGTGTTTGGGGGATAAAATCATCGAAGCTCTGCAGATTTTGTTGTGAGGATACAGAATCAATAGACCATTTATTTTGGTATTGCCCTCAGGTAGCCTGTCTCAGGTTCTGGAATGGCTGAACATGCCTAGCATTGATCTAAAATTGACCCTAGAAATAGTACTGTTAGGAGATCTGGAGAGACCGGGTCAGTCAATTACTAATACTCTGAGTAAAATGATTTATCTTCAACACACAATCTGTAGATTCTATTCGATTAGATAGATTGAAATTGTACGTTAAACATCATAGCATAGTTGAAAGATATGTGTTGCGTAGAAACATGAAGTGGGTGGCCAGCAGAGATAGATGGGATGGGCTGAGGGAAGCTGAGGGTTGGTATGTGGAATTGGAGACAAGTGGGAGTGGAGTTGCTGTGTGAGAGAGAGAATGATGGTCAAAATAAAACATAATAAAAGTACATTTGAATGACACTAAGTGGCAGTGTTTTTACAACTAATGCCGGTTTGCCTGAGGCTGATGCCGTGCAGGTGTTTGTACACATGCATATACACACACTCTCGTTCAAATAAACACATACAAGAACACACACATACATGTAATAGTGCCAGACATGCACACAAACATATACAGTTGGCATTGCTGTTATGATTTCAGTTGTCTTTGATGTCCTTTGTTATAAATTTATAAAAAAAATATATTTTTAAATTGCATTTGTTGTTTGCTGTTTTCTTCTGTCTTTTCCTTTTTTCTCTTTAGTTCATTCTCTTGGTTGTTGGTGCATCTGGTGGGGAATGGAATTAATTGTTTTTTTGTTTTTTTTTCTGGAGGGGGCACTGTGGGAGGGGTCTCGAATGGTTGAGGGACAGCTATTGGGGAACTGTGGGGGGATCGGGTTTCACAAGATTGTGATCATGAAAAAGGAAACTATGACATATATTTTATATCACTATCATGCACACGCACCCTCACACATAAGGATGGCT
>NW_019956126.1:0-1251 GCF_002910315.2 Salvelinus sp. IW2-2015
CCTCTTTACAAAACTGTTTCAGTTCAGCAATATTCTTGGGATGTCTGGTGTGAACTGCTCTCTTGAGGTCATGCCACAGCATCTCAATCAGGTTGGGGTCCAGACTCTGACTGGGCCACTACAGAAGGTGTATTTTCTACTGTTGAAGCCATTCTGTTGCTTCACCCAACTTCTGTTGAGCTTAAATTGGCAGACAGCCTAACATTCTCCTGCAAAATGTCTTGATGAACTTGAGAATTCATTTTTCTGTCAATGATAGCAAGCTGTCCAGGCCCTGAGGCAGCAAAGCAGCCCCAAACCATGATGCTCCCAGCACCATACTTTACAGTTGGGATGAGGCTTTGATGTTGGTGTGCTGTGCATTTTTTTCTCCACACATAGTGTTGGGTGTTCCTTCCAAACAACTCAACTGCAGTTTCATCTGTCCACAGAATATTTAGCCAGTAGCGCTGTGGAACATCCAGGTGCACTTCAGATGTGCAGAAAGGTATTTTTTGGACAGCAGTGGCTTCTTCCGTGGTGTCCTCCTATGAACACCCTTCTTGTTAAGTATTTTACGTATCGTAGACTCGTCAACAGAGATGTTAGCACATTCCTGAGATTTCTATAAATCTTTAGCTGACACTCTAGGATTCTTCTTAACCTCAATGAGCATTCTGCGCTGTTCTCTTGCAGTCATCTTTGCAGGACGGCCACTCCTAGGGAGAGTAGCAACAGTGCTGAACTTTCTCAATTTATATACAATTTGTCTTACCGTGGACTGATGAACATCAAGGCTTTTAGAGATACTTTTGTAACAATGTCCAGCTTTACGCAAGTAAACAAATCTTAATCTTAGGTCTTCTGAGATCTCTTTTGTTCGAGGCATGGTTCACATCAGGCAATGCTTCTTGTGAATAGCAAACTCATATTTTGTGAATGTTTTTTATAGGGCAAGGCAGCTCTAACCAACATCCCCAATCTTGTCTCATTGATTTGACTCCAGGTTAGCTGAATCCTGACTCCAATTAGCTTTTGGAGAAGTCATTAGCCTAGGGGTTCATATACTTTCTCCAACCTACACTGAATGTTTAAATGATGTATTCAATAAAGACAAGAAAAATACAATCATTTGTGTGTTATTAGTTTAAGCACACTATATTTGTCTATTGTTGTGACTTAGATGAAGATCAGATCAAATTTGATGACCAATTTATGCAAAAATCCAGGTAATTCCAAAGGGTTCACATACTTTTTCTTGCCACAGTATAT
>NW_019956127.1:0-1251 GCF_002910315.2 Salvelinus sp. IW2-2015
AATGGCTACAAGGTTGGGGGCCAGCTCCTCACTGTCAGAATCTGATTACTGACTTTCATACTCAAATCAAATCAAATGTATTTATAAAGCCCTTCATACATCAGCTGATATCTCAAAGTGCTGTACAGAAACCCAACCTAAAACCCCAATCAGCAAGCAATGCAGGTGTAGAAACACAGTGGTTAGGAAAAACTCCCTAGAAAGGCCAGAACCTAGCAAGAAACCTAGAGAGGAACCAGGCTATGAGGGGTGACCAGTCCTCTTCTGGCTGTGCCGGGTGGATATTATAACAGAACATGGCCAAGATGTTCAAATGTTCATAGGTGACCAGCAGGGTCAAGTAATAATAATCACAGTGGATGTCGAGGGTGCACCAGGTCAGCACCTCAGGAGTAAATGTCAGTTGGCTTTTCATAGCTGATCATCTGTACCGCTCCTGCTGTCTCTAGAGAGTTGAAAACAGCAGGTCTGGGACAGGTAGCATGTCCGGCGAACAGGTCAGGGTTCCATAGCCGCAGGCAGAACAGTTGAAACTGGAGCAGCAGCACGGCCAGGTGGACTGGGGACAGCAAGGATTCATCAGACCAGATAGTCCTGAGGCATGGTCCTAGGGCTCAGGTCTTGAGAGAGAGAGAACTTAAATTCACACAGGACACCGGATAATATCTGGAGAAATACTCCAGATATAACAGACTGGCCCTAGCCCCCCGACACAAACTACTGCAGCATAAATACTGGAGGCTGAGACAGGAGTGGTCGGGAGACACTGTGGCCCCATCCGACGATACCCCCGGACAGGGCCAAACAGGCAGGATATAACCCCACCCACTTTTCCAAAGCACAGCCCCCACACCACTAGAGGAATATCTTCAACCACCAACTTACCATCCTGAGACAAGGCCGAGTATAGCCCACAAAGATCTCCGCCACGGCACAACCCAAGGGGGGGCGCCAACTCAGACGGGAAGATCACGTCAATGACTCAACCCACTCAAGTGACGCACCTCTCCCAGGGACGGCATTGTCAGAATTTTTTTAATCTCCAGAATTGCGCATTTTTACGTTGTCTCCTTTTGAAAGACATTGCTAATGCTACAGCTTATCTCACTAGCTACATACATAACATACATAAACAACAACACTGAATAGTTCAGATTGGGAGTGAGAGGTTACGTGATTGACTGCCGGAACGCTCCACTTGTATCAGTAAATCACTATCAGAAAATGTTTTGTGTGGTAATTTATATATCT
>NW_019956128.1:0-1251 GCF_002910315.2 Salvelinus sp. IW2-2015
GGGGGGGGGGGGCATTTCCTGTGGTCAACCGTTCAGTCATTGGCATACGGCTGGGAAAACCAGAACATTTTGGTCCGTAAAGTTCCTTGTCTTTCCACTGAAAGATTTGTCTTTCTACTGCCTGTTTTGAACAATTCTAAAAGTTTAACCGATAAAAACATAAGAGTTGGTCTATAACATTTTATTGTTTTCTAGCCTGTTAAAAGTGTTCATATTAACTGGTCCTGCATATCCTGCCATAAAGGGCAACAACAGATCCATTTAGTATCAGCATTAATCTATCCTCTCTGTTTATTATCTATGCATAGTCACTTTAACTCTACCTATATGTACATATTACCTCAATTACCTCGACTAACCGGTGCCCCCGCACATTGACTCTGTGCCGGTACCCCCCCTGTATATAGTCTCGCTATTGTTATTTTACTGCTGCTCTTTAATTATTTGTTACTTACATTTTTTTACTTAACACTTATTTTTGTCTTAAAATTGCATTGTTGGTTAAGGGCTTGTAAGTAAGGATTTCAGTGTAAGGTCTACAGCTGTTGTATTCAGCACTTGTACAAATAAAGTTTGATTTGAATGGGAAACACAGCAGGATAAATACAGTACAAAACACACCCAGAGCTCTAAGAGATCTCTCTCTCTCTCTTTAATGACCAGTTTGTCAACATATTAACTATTGGTAATGAGTAGGCTGCGGTGAAACCTGCCCTGGGGAAACTAGTTAAACCTCTCATAGTGAAACATGCCCTGAGGCAAGTAGTTAAACCTCTGATCGCTGAGTAACCAAACACTTTCGTTTCATATTTGTCATCAACAACCTGTGCAGATCACTGTAGGCTAAACTATCATTCTGAATGCATAGACCTTTTAATAAAAATTTATAATTTTGCTAGAGACTATTCTGGCGTAACACTGAACACCTGAAAAGTATACATAAATACAATATTTTTTGTCTTACAAGTTGTATTTATTTTCAAATAAAAATATGCAAATGAGGCACACTCTCTTTAAATATGCGCTAATTTGCATATTACGAGAATCAGTTTTTACAACTGTCACGACTTCCACCGAAGTCGTTTCCTCTCCTTGTTCGGGCGGTGTTCGGCGGTCGGCGTCACCGGTATTCTAGCCACCGTCGATCCACTTTTCATTCATTCATCCATTTGCTTTGTCTTGTTTTCTTACACACCTGGTTTCCCTTTCCCTCATTAATTGTTGTGTATTTAACCCTCTGCTCCCCCCCCC
>NW_019956129.1:0-1251 GCF_002910315.2 Salvelinus sp. IW2-2015
AGAGAGAGAGGGACAGAAAGAGAGAACCGAGAGGAAGAGAGAGAAAGCGAGATATTTATTATAGGCCAAGCATTTCCATTGGTACTACACTGACATGTCATGRGATTGGGTGGTTTAAATCACAGGCAGCGTTACTTTACTTTATCCAAGTGCCACCATAAACAGAGATGCATTTGCCMTGCTAAGCATTTGCAGTATATCTCCAATGATTACATACACATCAGAATGTCCCTCAGTTTTAACTCACAGTCAGGATGAGAATAGACCACTGGCAAATCAACAAGTTTTTCTTAGTCCTCACGTCCTAGTCGTTTAGTCATAACAAGCTCTCGGATTAGACTAAAATGATYGCAAAGAGCTGCAATTAATCAAACCAACACTAAACAAATGACACAGATGGACTGTGATTTTTTAATGAATTTAATCAAATATCTAGAAGCCTCCTCAGTTGCATCCTATTACATCTCTCTCTCTCTTTCTCTTTCTCCTTTCTCTCTCTCGCTCTCCCTCCAAATAGAAAGTCCCAAATTAACTCTCTCTTACCGGTCTATTGCTTTGATCCCGGATTTCGTAAAGAAATCCAAGAGGATACGGATCTTCAGTGCAGTTTTCCCCGAGACTGTTTAGTCGGTTTCCCTCTCGAAGTACAAAGTAGCTTGGATTAGGAGAGGACTTTTAATTGGTAATGGAAGCCAATGAGTGAGTGACAAAATGTGTAAACTGATACAGTTTAACCAATACCCTGGCCGTGACCCCTCACTTTGAGGGTGAGGATATGCAAAAAATACATTTCCAAATATAGGACAAATTTAAGCACCCATTAAATAATAATAATAGTCTTAAAGAGCTTCTCTTTGTCTCGTTTTCTTCAAGGCCACTGATCTGATATTAGCTGGATGGGGMAAATCCATTCAATAGAAACTTAATCATGTAGTTTGATCTGTTAGTGATCATGAGGTAAAAGAGACAAGGAAGGTAAGGTAATAAAAAGTACATGGATTCTGAAAGGGAGAAATCAATAGATTGTGTTTCAATTCAACTTGGGCCTAGGAAGGATCAAATACTTTGTCAAATATCAATCTGTTCATACCTAAGCACTTGTATCAATTATTTGTCAGACACAGAAAAATATGCTGCGGCCTCCTTCAAAATGTGGTGACGGTGGTGCTATTTCTATCCATCAAAGGAATGGAGGAGGAAATTGAATTGAACATCACAAAATCTGCAGCCTGTCAGTGTGTTAGAAGAAAA
>NW_019956130.1:0-1251 GCF_002910315.2 Salvelinus sp. IW2-2015
GAGGGCCGCCCACCAAAACTCATGGACCAGGCAAGGAGGGCATTAATCAGAGGCAACAAAGAGACCAAAGATAACCCTGAAGGAGCTGCAAAGCTCCACATCGGAGATTGGAGTATCTGTCCATAGGACCACTTTAAGCCGTACACTCCACAGAGCTTGGCTTTATGAAAGGGTGGCCAGAAAACAAGCCATTACTTAAAAATAAAAATGAGCAAACACATTTGGTGTTCGCCAAAACATATGAAAGAAGGTCTTCTGGTCAGATGAGACTAAAATGTAGCTTTTTGACCATTAAGGAAAACGCTATGTCTGGCCAAACCCACCCCCTCTCATCTCCCCGAGAACAACACCCCCACAGTGAAGCATGGTGGTGGCAGCATCATGCTTTGGATATGTTTTTCATCTGCAGGGTCTGTGAAATCTGGTCAGAATTTAAGAAATGATGGATGGCGCTAAATACAGGGAAATTCTTGAGGGAAACCTGTTTCGGTCTTCCAGAGATTTGAGACTGGGACGGATGTTCACCATCCATCAGGACAACGACCCTAAGCATACTGCTAAAACAACACGAGTGGTTTAAGGGGAAACATTTAAATGTCTTGGAATGGCCTAGTCAAAGCCCAGACCTCAATCCAATTGAGAATCTGCGGTATGAGTTAAAGGTTGTTGTACACCAGCCGAACCTGGCAGGTATCCTAGTGGGGTGGCAGGTAGCCTAGTGGCTAGAGCGTTGGACTAGTAACCGAAAGGTTGCAAGATCGAATCCCTAAGCTGACAAGGTACAAATCAGTTGTTCTGCCCCTGAACAAGGCAGTTAACCCAATGTTCCTAGGCCGACATTGAAAATAAGAATTTGTTCTTAACTGACTTGCCTAGTTAAATGAAGGATAAAAAAAATAAAAAAAAATTACATCCAACTTGAAGGAGCTGGAGCAGTTTTGCCTTGAAGAATGGGCAAAAATCCCAGTTGCTAGATGTGCCAAGCTTATACAGACATACCCCAAGAGACTTGCAGCTGTATTTGCTGCAAAAGGTGGCTCTACAAAGTATTGACTTTGGGGGGGTGAATAGTTATGCACGCTCCAGTTTTATTTCTTGTTTGTTTCACAGCATCTTCAAAGTGGTAGGCATGTTGTGTAAATGAAATGATACAAACCCCCCAAAATGTATTTTAATTCCAGGTTGTAAGGCAACAAAATAGGAAAAATGCCAAGTGGGTGAATACTTTCCCAAGACACTTTACGCACGCAC
>NW_019956131.1:0-1251 GCF_002910315.2 Salvelinus sp. IW2-2015
TTGTACAGATAAACGTGGTACCTTCAGGCGTTTGGAAATTGCTCCTAATGATGAACCAGACTTGTGGAGCTCTACAATTTTTTTCTGAGGTCTTGGCTGATTTCTTTTGTTTCTCCCATGATGTCAAGCAAAGAAGCACTGAGTTTGAAGGTAGGCCTTGAAATACATCCACAGGTACACCTCCAATTGACTCAAATGATGTCAATTAGCCTATCAGAAGCTTCTAAAGCCATGACATATTTTCTGGAATTTTCAAAGCTGTTTAAAGGCACAGTCAATTTAGTGTATGTAAACTTCTGACCCACTGGAATTGTGATACAGTGAATTATAAGTGAAATAATCTCTGTAAACAATTGTTGGAAAAATGACTTGTCATGCACAAAGTAGATGTCCTAACCGACTTGCCAAAGCTATAGTTTGTAAACAAGAAATTTGTGGAGTGGTTGAAAAACGAGTTTTAACGACTCCAACCTAAGTGTATGTAAACGTTCCACTTCAACTGTAAATCTGTGTTAGGTTAGTGTTCTGTACTCTTGTTGAAAGTACATTGGAGGTGTTTGTTAAGATGACTAAAGTCCCGTAGAAACATGAACCTGTGTGACCTTGGCCTAAGTTGTGTGGCAGATGGTTTGGTTTAATCACAGGAGCACTGTGCTGTCTGGATCTGCTCTGTTGCTCCATGTCCTTGTTCTTCCACTGTAGCTTCCTCTGTCTCCTCCCGTCTTTCTTTCTGTTTATCTGTGTGTGTCCCTTCCCTCTGTCCCCAAGCAGCTTCGTCCACTCTCTGGGGGAGGAGAGCCTCTCAGGGCGCTCCTTTACTCCAGTGAGGAGGGGCGCTAGCCTCAATGTGTGAGTGTGCATGGTGTTGGTGTGTCACTCCTCCATTAGCTAAGTTAGTTGTGCAGCTCCGAGTGATGAGGTGTGAAGAATCACATCATTTGCCTCCTGCCTCAACTGTAATGAATGTTGTTTTGTAACGTTTGCTGTCAGCCTTGGAATGAAAAGTCCGTACTTTAGTCAGTACTTTAACATCCTATATGGAGGTTATGGACTTGTACTTTTCTGTGTGTGTGTATTTCTTTGTGTGTTGTGCGAGTGTCCTTCCTTCACTGCACTCCTGTCTGGGGTCTCACTCACTCACTCACTCACTCACTCACTCACTCACTCACTCAGCCTGTCTACTCTGGGCAGTGACACAGAGGGTGATGGGGACCAGCTCTTTTCTGACCATGATAATAAACTGAGCTGTTC
>NW_019956132.1:0-1251 GCF_002910315.2 Salvelinus sp. IW2-2015
GATGGAGGACAGTGTCTTACCACTAGGATGCAAGAGGGAGAGGAGATAGGATTTTATCATATGGTACCTTTTTCTGGAATTCCTCTGGCCTTCACTATAGTATACAGTAGCAGTCAAAAGTTTGGACACACCTACTCAAGGGTTTTTCTTYATTTTTACTGTTTTCTACATTGTAGAATAATAGTAAAGACATCAAAACTATGAAATAACACATGGAATCATGTAGTAACCCAAAAAGTGTTAAACAAATTAAAATATATTTTATCATTTAGATTCTTAAAAGTAGCCACCCTTTGYCTTGATGACAGCTTTGCACACTTTTGCATGCTTCAACCAGCTTCAACCTGGAATGCTTTTYCAACAGTCTTCAAGGAGTTCCCACATATGCTGAGCACTTGTTGGCTGCTTTCCTTCAATCTGCGGTCCAATTCATCCATAACCATCTCAATTGGGTTGTGTCACGCCCTGATATGTTTCACCTGTCCTTGTGATTGTCTACACCCCCCCAGGTGTCGCTTATTTTCCTGTCTCTCTGTGCCAGTTTGTCTTGTCTGTTTCAAGTCAACCAGCGTGTTTTTCCCGTGTGCCTGCTTTTGCTATTCTCTCTTTTACTAGTCCTCCCAGTTTTGACCCTTGCCTGTTTTCTGGACTCTGTACCCACCTGCCTGACCAGTCTGCCTGCCCTGACCTCGAGCCTGCCTGCCGCTCTGTACCTCCTGGACTCAAATCAAATCAAATCAAATCTCTGATTCTGATCTGACTCTGATCTGGTTTTGACCTTTTGCCTGTCCACGACTATTCTCTTGCCTACTCCTTTTGGAACTAATAAATATCAAACGCTTCAAACCAACATCCTCCCGTGTCTGCATCTGGGTCTGCATCTGGGTCTGGCCCAGAGTCCTTATAGGTTGATGTTGGGTGATTGCGGAGGCCAGGTGATTTGATGCAGCACTCCATCACTCTCCTTCTTGGTCAAATAGCCCATACACAGCCCGAAGGTGTGTTGGGTCATTGTCCTGTTGAAAAACAAATGATGATCCCACTAAGCGCAAACCAGATGGGATGGTATATCGCTGTAGAATGCTGTGGTAGCCATGCTGGTTGTGTGCCTTGAATTCTAAATAAATCACAGACAGTGTCACCAGCAAAGCACCAGCACACCTCCTCCTCCATGCTTCACGGTGGGAACCACACATGCAGAGGTCATCTGTTCGTCACACAAAGACAACGGTTGGAACCAAAAATCTCACA
>NW_019956133.1:0-1251 GCF_002910315.2 Salvelinus sp. IW2-2015
TAGGTGGTCCAGAGTTATTTTTCCTCTGGTTGCACATTTAACATGCTGATAGAAATTTGGTAAACTGATTTAAGTTTCCCTGCATTGAAGTCCCCGGCTACTAGGAGAGCCGCCTCTGGGTGAGCGTTTTCTTGTTTGCTTATGGCGGAATACAGCTCATTCAATGCTATCTTAGTGCCAGCCTCTGACTGTGGTGGTATGTAAACAGCTACAAAGAATACARATGAAAACTCTCTCGGTAGGTAGTGTGGTCTACAGCTTATCATGAGATACTCTACCTCAGGCGAGCATAGCTTGAGAATTCCTTAGATATCGTGCCCCAGATGTTGTTTACAAAAATACATAGACCGCCGCCCCTTGTCTTACCAGACGCCGTTGTTCTATCCTGCCGGTACATCATGTAACCAGCCAGCTTTATGTTGATATTGTCGTCGTTCAGCCACGACTCCGTGAAGCATAAGATGTAGCAGTTTTTAATGCCCCGTTGGTAGTTTAATCTTCCCCTTAACTCGTCCATTTTCTTGTCCAAAGATTGCACGTTTGCTAGCAGAATTGAGGGAAGGGGGGGTTTATTCGATCGCCTCCGACTTCTCAGAAGGCAGCCCGCCCTCCGGCCTCTCTTTCTCTGTATCCTCTTCACGCAGATCACTGGGGTCGGGGCCTGTTCCCGAGGGAGCCGTAAATCCTCCGCCTCTGGCTCGTCAGAGTCGTGAAAGAAGAAAAAGGATTCTGCTAGTCCGTGGTGAGTAATCGCAGTCCTGTCTAGAAGTTATTTTCGGTCATAAGAGATGGTAGAGGCAACATTATGTACAAAATTAGTAAAAAAATAAGTTACAAACAACGCAGATACAGTGGGGCAAAAAAGTATTTAGTCAGCCACCAATTGTGCAAGTTCTCCCACTTAAAAATTAAGTAAGTAATAAGTACTTAAAAAATACTTATTTTCCACCATAATTTTCAAATTAATTAATAAAAAATCCTACAATGTGATTTTCTAGATTTTTTTTCCTCATTTTGTCTGTCATAGTTGAAGTGTACCTATGATGAAAATTACAGGCCTCTCTCATATTTTTAAGTGGGAGAACTTGCACAATTGGTGGCTGACTAAATACTTTTTTGCCCCACTGTATACGAACAAAAACACAATCTGTTGGGGGCATGTAAAATGTCTGCCTTCTGCTCCAGCGCCATCTTACATTTATAGCATTTCTTAAGACTATGCAGTTTGTGACCCATTTTTGTGACTCCAAA
>NW_019956134.1:0-1251 GCF_002910315.2 Salvelinus sp. IW2-2015
TCCAGATGGAGTCTGAATCGTGTAAACCTGCTACACTTTKTTTTGTGTTGTGCTCGTCTCTCCCAGTGTCCCCAGGCAAAAGGTGTGTCTACCCAATTGTAAAGCAGTRTCTTAAAATTTGGAATCAGTTCCGTTTAGCCTTTAGCCTCCGAGGCTTTTCTCTATCAGGCCCAATCAATCAGAACATTTTATTTCCTCCATCTTTGAATGATGGGGCTTTTGGCATCCGGCACTCACTAGGCCTCTCCTCACTAGCCCAATRATTCTTTGATGATACATTTGCCTCTTTTGCTCAGCTACAGGAAAAGTTAAACCTCCCCCAATCCCACTTTTTCCGCTATCTCCAGACTAGGAACTAGTCAGAGCTAACACACCTGAATTTCCCCATAGGCATGCGAATACAGCTATAGAGAGCATCTTGGAGCTGAACAAGCTTCCTAGGGGCGTAATTTCAGATGTATATGCAATCATTCATGACTTACAGAACCCTTCTTTGGTGCCTTTAAAGACTCGATGGGAAAAGGATTTGGGGGAGGAACTTGGGGAAGACACCTGGGAATCTGTGCTGCGCAGGGTGCATTCGTCCTCTTTTAGCACTAGACACAGCCTCATTCAATTCAAGGTGGTTCACCGTATCCACTGGTACGGGCCCAAACTTGACACAGGTAGGATTTTGATCCTACCTGTGTCAGATGTAAAATGCAACCAGCCACACTGTTGCACATGTTTTGGGTATGTCATAAACTGTCAGGTTTCTGGGAATGAATATTTAAATGTTTCTCGGATATATATGACACTGTTATAGATCCGTCTCCCCTTACAGCCCTTTTTGGAGTACTGCCCATAGGTGCCCCCCTGTCAAGAATCCACTTAGACACTGTTGCTTAAACAACTCTTTTAGCTAGACGGCTAATACTACAGAACTGGAAGATGGCAGCTCCCCCATCTTTATTGGGTGGGAGATGTGTTGTGCTCTCTGAAACTAGAAATAAATTAAATCCAATACACGTGGGAACCCCAAACTGTTTWATGAGGCTTGGGCTCCATTCCGGTCTTACTTTAAACAGTCCATCCTCTGATGGCATTCATATTAAAACAAAAATAAGTCTGTATTTGACCCCCCTGTGACTTAGGGGTTGGAAGAGGTTGTTAAGGTTGATGTGCTTATTGATTGTGACCTACGGATGGATGCCTTGTTCATCTTGCCCGGTCAGAGACTAAAATGTGAGCTTGTTTTTCCCAGTTTTAAAT
>NW_019956135.1:0-1250 GCF_002910315.2 Salvelinus sp. IW2-2015
TTCTCAGACATTTCTGGGGGGAATGGCCCTAGCCCTCACCCTCCAATCCAACAGGTCCCAGACATGCTCAATGGGATTGAGAATTATTTTATTTTTTTCACCTTTATTTAACCAGGTAGGCCAGTTGAAAACAAGTTCTCATCTACAACTGCGACCTGGCCAAGATAAAGCAAAGCAGTGCGACACAAACAACAACACAGAGTTACACATGGAATAAACAAATGTACAGTCAATAACACAATAGAAAAAATCTATATACAGTGTGTGCAAATGAGGTAAGATTAGGGAGGTAAGTCAATAAAAAGGCCGTAGTGGTGAAGTAATTACAATTTAGCAATTAAACACTGGAATGGTAGATGTGCAGAAGATGAATGTGCAAGTAGAGATACTGGGGTGCAAAGGAGCAAAAAAAAAGATTTAGTTGGATGGGCTATTTACAGATGYGCTATGTACAGGTGCAATGATCTGTGAGCTGCTCTGACAGCTGATGCTTCAAGTTAGTAAGGGAGATATGAGTCTCCAGCTTCAGTGATTTTGCAATTCGTTCCAGTCATTGGCAGCAGAGAACTGGAAGGAAAGGCGACCAAAGGAGGAATTGGCTTTGGAGGTGACCAGTGAAATATACCTCCTGGAGCGCGTGCTATGGGTGGGTAGCATGATGACCAGTGAGCTGAGATAAGGTGGGGCTTTACCTAGCAAAGACTTATAGATGACCTGGAGCCAGTGGGTTTGGCGACGAATATGAAGCGAGGGCCAGCCAATGAGAGCATACAGGTCGCAGTGGTAGGTAGTATATGGGGCTTTGGTGACAAAAACGGATCCGGGCTCTTTGCTGGCTATGGCAGAACACTGTCGTTCCTGTCTTGCAGGAAATCACGCACAGAACGAGCAGTATGGCTGGTGTCATTGCCATGCTGGAGGGTCATGTCAGGATGAGCCTGCAGGAAGGGTACCACATGAGGGAGGAGGATGTCTTCCCTGTAACGCACAGCGTTGAGATTGCCTGCAATGACAACAAGCTCAGTCCGGTGATGCTGTGACACACTGCCCCAGACCATGACTGACCCTCCACGTCCAAATCAATCCCGCTCCAGTGTACAGGCCTCGGAGTAAGCTCATTCCTTCGACGATAAATGTCAATCCGACAAACACCCCTGGTGAGACAAAACCACGACTCATCAGTGAAGAGCACTTTTTGCCAGTCCTGTCTGGTCCAGCGACGGTGGGTTTGTGCCCATAGGCGACGTTGT
>NW_019956136.1:0-1250 GCF_002910315.2 Salvelinus sp. IW2-2015
GCTCCCAGCTGTGCCCTGGACACCATATGTGAATTGATTGCCCCTCATCTATCTTCAGAGTTCGTTCTGTTAGATGACCTAAACTGGGATATGCTTAACACCCCGGCAGTCCTACAATCTAAGCTAGATGCCCTCAATCTCACACAAATGATCAAGGAACCCACCAGGTACAACCCAAAATCTGTAAACATGGGCACCCTCATAGATATTATCCTGACCAACTTGCCCTCCAAATACACCTCGGCTGTTTTCAATCTGGATCTCAGCGATCACGGCCTCATTGCCTGCATCCGCTATGGATCCGCGGTCAAATGACCACCCCTCATCACTGTCAAACGCTCCCTAAAACACTTATGCGAGCAGGCCTTTCTAATTGACCTGGCCCGGGTACCCTGGAAGGATATTGACCTCATCCCATCAGTCGAGGATGCCTGGTCGTTCTTTAAAAATAATTTCCTCACCATCTTAATTAAATAAGCATGCCCCTTTCAAAAAATGTAGAACTAAGAACAGATATAGCCCTTGGTTCACTCCAGACCTGWCTGCCCTCGACCAGCACAAAAACATCCTGTGGCGGACTGCAATAGCATCGAATAGTCCCCGCGATATACCAATACACGCAGTCAATTAGGAAAGCAAAGGCTAGCTTTTTCAAACAGAAATGTGCATCCTATAGCGCTAACTCCAAAAAGATTTGGGACACTGTAAAGTCCATGGAGAACAAGAGCACCTCCTCACAGCTGCCCACTGCACTGAGGCTAGGTAACACTGTCACCACCGATAAATCCACGATAGTTGAGAATTTCAATAAGCATTTCTCTACGGCTGGCCATGCTTTCCTCCTGGCTACCCCAACCCCGGCCAACAGCTCCGCACCCCCCACAGCTACTTCCCCAAGCATCCCCAGCTTCTCCTTCACCCAAATCCAGAGAGCAGATGTTCTGAAAGAGCTGCAAAACCTGGACCGGTACAAATCAGCTGGGCTAGACAATCTGGACCCTCTTTTTCTAAAATTATCCGCTGCCATTGTTGCAACCCCTATTACCAGTCTGTTCAACCTCTCTTTCATATCATCCGAGATCCCTAAAGATTGGAAAGCTGCCACGGTCATCCCCCTCTTCAAAGGGGGTGACACTCTAGACCCAAACTGTTATAGACCTATATCCATCCTGCCCTGCCTTCTAAAGTCTTCGAAAGCCAAGTTAATAGACAGATCACTGACCATTTAGAATCCCACCGTACCTTCACTG
>NW_019956137.1:0-1250 GCF_002910315.2 Salvelinus sp. IW2-2015
CCATTTCTGTAGGTCACATGTCTGTGGAACTTGTTCAGTTCATGTCTCAGTTATTGAATCTTATGTTCATACAAATATTTACGCATGTTAAGTTTGCTGAAAATACATGCAGTAAGTAACCTAGTCAAGGATGTTAGACAAAACTTGTTTTCGCATATAGGACAAAATCCCAAAGTTTTTGCTTATCCGTTTCACGTTCACTTTAGCTGTGGCTTCGAGCCCCCCTCCTGTCAAACTTTTTTGTTAAGGAACTGTTCACTGCCGGTTGTCAATGCGGATGCTCGATTAAAATTATGCATATGTGACGAAATGGATGGTTATAATAATGCTTATAAGGGTGTTTTCACACTTGGTCCCTTTCAGACAATGTTTTTGAACTCAGTGCTGTTGGCTTAATTGTCGATAGGTGGTCTTTGTTCGGTTCGCTTGAATTTCGCGGTCTAGTTCCCTTTTTTAGGGCATTGTAAACACAAAACTCCCCACGTTCGCTTGTCATTATTCCCGCACCACACACTAGACTACTGCAACACAACACCGTTTCCCCTGCCATAACCCCTCATATTGGTGCCACGAAAGAGAAAAGATTATGATGTGCATGTTCGAGGAAAACAGGTGCTGTTTTTGGATATTGATTAGCGATTTTTCTAGGTTGCACAGGAATTCAAAATATGTCCAATTTTTTGTTCAGGATTATTTGTTTTCAATAACTGATCTATGGGCTAAAAGAGCTCCATACTATTCTTTTGATTGTGGGGTTTGAATAGTGTGAGAAGACAACAACTTACTTGATGAGAATCACAACATAGGGTACAGAATCTATTCTAGCTCTTAAAGGGGCAGCAGCCTTCACGGGGTGTAAAATCTTCAATTACAGCATTATTTAATCTGCAGTTATTCTATTACCAATTATATTTACATCTTCATATTATCTTCTAATTACAATTATTAGGTCTCATCTTTTAGCTAAATGCAATCTATTAGCTTCGGAAATGTAAGTAGGTATATCTAGCTGTTCAACAACACATTCTGATGGAATGGCTTGTCCTGCACTGTAAAAACCCTGCTAAAACCCAGAGTGCATTGAGGGAATGTTGAAAAAAGGTATTGGTTCCTTTCTAAACATAGCAATGTGAATGCAAAGAGGACTCAGACCACAAAATAGGTGAAGTGAACTGGCAAAAGAGTTGAGTCCTCATTCATAAGCAAGGGCAGTGTGAATAAAAAGAGAACTGAGTTATTTCGCTTTTTTT
>NW_019956138.1:0-1250 GCF_002910315.2 Salvelinus sp. IW2-2015
ACCTACGTGATGACCCTGGAAGACCATTACCATGGCAACGTGGCCTACCACAACAGCCTGCACGCCGCCGACGTCTGCCAGTCCACACATGTCCTTCTCTCCACACCCGCACTAGACGTGAGCCACCTACAGTGATATATACAGTAATATATACAGTAACATATACAGTGATATATACAGTAATGTATAGAGTAATATATACAGTGATATATACAGTGATATATACAGTAATATATACAGTAATATATAGAGTAATATATACAGTAATATATACAGTGATATATACAGTAATATATACAGTAATATATACAGTAATATATACAGAGCCTCCGGAAAGTATTCAGACCCCTTCCCTTTTTTTCTTTTTTTTAACGTTATAGCCTCATTCTAAAATTCATTAAACAGTTTTTTTCCCACATCAATCTACACACAATACCACATAATGACCAAGCAAAACCTGGTTTTTAGACATTTTTGAAAATGTATTAAAAAAAAAACAACTTAAGTATTCAGACCCTTTACTCAGTTCTTTGTTGAAGCACTTTTGACAGTGATTACAGCATCGGGTCTTCTTGGGTACAAGCTTCTTGGGTACAAGCTTGGCACACCTGTATTTGGGAAGCTTCTCCCATTCTTCTCTGAAGATTCTCTCAAGTTCTGTCAGGTTGGATGGGGAGCGTCGCTGCACAGCTATTTCAGGTCTCTTCTGAGATGTTCAATCGGGTTTAAGTCCGGCCTCTGGCTGGACCACTCAAGGACATTCAGAGACTTGTCCCGAAGCCACTCCTGCGTTGTCTTGGCTGTGTGCTTAGGGTCGTTGACCTGTTGGAAGGTGAACCTTCGCCCCCAGTCTGAGGTCCTGAGGGCTCTGGTGCAGGTTTTCATCAAGGATCTCTCTGTACTTTGCTCCGTTCATCTTTGCCTTGATCCTGACTAGTCTCCCAGTACCTGCCGCTGAAAAACATCCCCACAGCATGATGCTGCCACCACCATGCTTCACCGCAGGGATGGTGCCAGGTTTCCTCCAGACGTGACGCTTGGCATTCAGGCCAAAGAGTTTAATCTTGGTTTCATCAGACCAGAGAATCTTGTTTCATCAGGTATGAGAGTCTTTAGGTGCCTTTTGGCAAACTCCAAGCGGGCTGTTGTGAGCCTTTTACTGAGGAGTGGCTTCTGTCTGGCCACTCTACCATAAAGGCCTGATTGGTGGAGTGCTGCAGAGATGGTTTTCCTTCTGGAAGGTTCTCCCA
>NW_019956139.1:0-1250 GCF_002910315.2 Salvelinus sp. IW2-2015
TTTTAGAAAATGTTACAAATTAATTAAACATGAAAAGCTTAAATGTCTTGAATCAATAAGTATTCAACCCCTTTTTTGGCAAGCCTTAATATGTTCAGGAGTAAAAAAATGCTTAACAAGTCACATAGTAAGTTGCGTGGTGTTTAACATGATTTTTGAATGACTACCTCATCTCTGTACCTGTAACGGTTTTCGTCGTCTGAAGAAGAGTAGTCGGACCAAAGCGCAGCGTGGTAAGTGTTCATGTTTATTTATTGAACTGAACACTATAACAAAATAACAAGCGAATAAATGAAACCGAAACAGTCCTGTAAGGTGCAAAACACTAAACATAAATTAACTACCCACAAAAACCATGTGGGAAAAAGACTTATACGATAGACAGCTGTCCCTGATTGAGAACCATACCCGGCCAAAACAAAGAAATACAAAACATAGAAAAAAGAACATAGAATGCCCACCCAAATCACACCCTGACCAAACCAAAATAGAGACATAAAAAGCTCTCTACGGTCAGGGCGTGACAGTACTAAACACATACAATTATCTGTAAGGTCTCTCAGTCGAGCAGTGAATTTCAAACACAGATTCAACCACAAAGACCAGGGAGGTTTTTCAATGCCTCACAAAGAAGAGCACCTATTGAAAGTTTTTTGAAAAGCAGACATTGAATATCCCTTTGAGCATGGTGAAGTTATTAATTATCCTTAGGATGGTGTATCAATACACCCAGTCACTACAAAGATATAGGCGTCCTTCCTAACTCAGTTGCTGGAGAGGAWGGAAACTGCTAAGGAATTTCACCATGAGGCCAATGGTGACTTTAAAACAGTTCGAGTTTAATGCCTGTGATAGGAGAAAACTGAGGATGGATCAAGGGCGAGAAAAGAAGGAAGCCTGTACAGATAAAAAAAATGTTCCAAAACATGCACCCTGTTTGCAATAAGGCACTAAAGTAAAACTGCAAAAAATGTCGCAAAGAAATTATTCTTTGTCCTGAATACAAAGTGTTATGTTTGGGGCAAATCCAACACATCACTGAATACCACTCTTCATATTTTCAACCATGGTGGTGGCTGCATCATATTATGGGTATGCTTGTCATCGGTAAGGAATAGGGAGTTTTTTAGGATAAAAAGACATGGAATAGAGCTTAGCACAGGCAAAATCCCAAAGCAAATCCTGGTTCAGTCTGCTATCCAACAGACACTGGGAGACAAATTCACCTTTGAGCAGGGCAATGACCTAAA
>NW_019956140.1:0-1206 GCF_002910315.2 Salvelinus sp. IW2-2015
TAAAACTCACTAGCTTCTAGAACTCCCTGTCTTCCTAAAACTCACTAGCTTCTAGAACTCCCTGTCTTCCTAAAACTCACTAGCTTCTAGAACTCTCGTCCCCTTGGAAYGAGCCCAAACAAAACTCAAATCAAATAGTATTAGTCACATGCGCCGGATACAACACTGGAACTCTTACTTACGAGCCCCTAACCAACAGTGCAGTTTCAATACGGAAAAGAATAAGAGATAAAACTCAAAATAAATTGTGATCATGGTAACACACTGGCTAAACGCAAAACACAAATCTTTTTGACTGCCCACCCCAGAGATAATCAGCAACCAAGTTTTCCTTACCACGGACATGTCTGATTTCAAGAGGAAACTCCTGCGATATCCGTAGTAACTTTCCACTGCGGAGCTTCTCTCTCTTTTCAGGGTTCACTCAAAAGGCATGYTGTTRGATCGGGGCCCAGTCCCCAATGTCATGCTCTAGTACATTTGGGTTGGCACATCTGAGAATGAACCCTGATATTATAAAAACAGGGCAACAACGTCAATATAAATGTACCCAAAAATGTCAAGTTGGTTGCATGAATAACTATGATTACTAAATGTTACATAATTGTAAATATGAAATATCAAAACCAAATGTACACCCCTTTGTTAATATGTATTGGCAATAATTAACTTAATGGTGAGGCTGGAATAATAAAACATGTACCTTTTGTCAGGCTGAATGTTTGAAATATGAGGTGATTTGAGTCATGCTTCTTCAGTAGTGGAATAAAGACAATTAGCACTTGATGTTGTCAAGAAATACTGGAGTGATGTCAGATTGTAAATAAAATTGATTATAGGTGAAAAAGCTGCAAGTACGTTGAAATTAAGCAGTTTAAGTCATTGAAAAAAATCGACCTGAAAAGACATCTTTTCAACTTTCACTTTCAACTACAACCGAACATATACTGGACAGAACATATATTGGACGTTGGGCATAGTCGTCTTTTCAATGACATTTTGCTAAATGGGAATAGCGCAATGTCAAAACACAGGTTTAACGTGTCCAAATCAATAACCAATATGCAGAAACAGTTTGGGATATATTGAAAACCTAAACATTTTGAAGTGTTGCAATTTGATTCAAGTGGGTCACCAACGTGGTAAGTGTAACACAACTCTATTTTTGTTAGTCACTTTTTTGACAAATCTCATAAATAGTAACTC
>NW_019956140.1:4602-5852 GCF_002910315.2 Salvelinus sp. IW2-2015
TGAGCTGCTCTGACAGCTGGTGCTTAAAGCTAGTGAGGGAGATAAGTGTTTCCAGTTTCAGAGATTTTTGTAGTTAATTCCAGTCATTGGCAGCAGAGAACTGGAAGGAGAGGCGGCCAAAGACAGAATTGGTTTTGGGGGTGACCAGAGAGATATACCTGCTTCTCAAAGCAATTTTTTCTTCACCTCAAAACAGCAAGTAAACAAAGTCTGTTTTTACATCCATTGAGAATGACAATAGCTCCTCAAGGTAGTCTATTTGAAAAATCTTTACAACTCTGTCCCTTTCGATAACCACTCCACCTGAAAGGGGGACAAAATGTGATGCTCTGATCCGGTGGAAACATCATAAAATAGGCCTTCCTGCACAGATAGCCTATTGCTGTGTCTGTCCAGAGCTCACTGGCATGGGAAACTCTGAGGGTCCAGGATATTTTATACAACATTGAAAGTTTGTTAGCACAAGCTTTGGCCTGGACCAAACAGTTGGTAGTTGATACAATATTTCAAGTTCCTTGCAGACAGGCCATGTACAGCCAATGTGATCATTTTCATCAGGATATTTTCTAACTGCAGGCTGCAATGTTTTCATTTGTTGGCTTTATGTAGGCTATTTTTACATAGTTGGCAATGGCAATAGAAGTTACTTTAAGATTTGTATATTTTGAATTTAGATATACTTTTTATTAATCACATGATAATGATTTTGAGATAGGAAGACATCAAATAAATGAAACTTTTCCACAAAAATGTGCATACGAAAATCATAACTGCCATGCAGATCGGTAGAAATAGTCAGATGAATCGTCACCCCCAAACAGTCAACTGACTTAGGTATTATGTTTTCCTAGTCAATGTCCCAGATCTGACTCTGTTAGCCAGCTAGAGAGAGGATTACAACACCTTTTAAGATAACGATAAGCAGCATAACACACACACACACCATGACCTCCTTTACGGTTCAGTTGAATCGGACAGCAGCTGGGGAAGACAGTGAGTATCTGTGGCCAGGGTCAACATTATATAGTATCCATCCTCATGGTTACAGACCCTCCTCATGGTTACAGACCCAACAACATTATATAGTATCCCCTCCTCATGGTTACAGACCCAACAACATTATATAGTATCCCCTCCTCATGGTTACAGACACAACAACATTATATAGTATCCCCTCTTCATGGTTACAGACCCAACAACATTATATAGTATCCCCTCCTCATGGTTACAGACCCTCCTCATGGTTACAG
>NW_019956141.1:0-1250 GCF_002910315.2 Salvelinus sp. IW2-2015
TGATGTTGACTGTGTGAATGTGTGATTCTAGAATCTGTCTGATGTTGACTGTGTGAATGTGTGATTCTAGAATCTGTCTGATGTTGACTGTGTGTGAGTGAATTAAAGAAAGTATTAATTTAATTTGTCTAAAATGTAAAAATATAATTTTCTCTGTCAGACAAATGGACTAAAAGTGTGGTAAAGTGTTTTACTACTTCTTGTGTACATATAATTACGGAAACCAATAAATGTTGAAATTAAAAATTAAAAACTGATTGTGTCTTTCATGACTTATGGTCCCAGAGTAGCAAAGCATGATAGTAGTTGTTGTATTTAAACCCCAGTAGTTGTAGTCAGTTCATAGTTTAAAATGATCTGAAGTACACTTTATATGAACAGATGTGGAAATAGAAGGGAGAAACTKAATTTGGTAACCATTTAGTGTAGCTGACTAATGAAGTGTTGTAATGGTTTAAAAATGCATCCATTATACTGCAGCAGTAGCTATGCACTGAGAATCATACAACTGTCTAACACTAGAAGAACACTGAGTGTTTAAAACGAATACATATGAAGTATAAAGTATATTATACTTACTATAACTCACATACCGGCATTCATCTGAACAATACGTAATGCCACAAGTCAGCAGGATTTTACACCCAGTGGAAATGTAGTGAAAAGCTGGGCTCTAAGTAGGTSGGTATTAAGACTTTCTACTATACTTGACTTATTCTGGCTGTGTAGCACTTATGTGAGTCCCTGAGTGTACGTGTCACTATGAAACATCTAGAAAGACATTCATTTATATTCTGTATGGGTTCTGTATTTTCTTTTACAGGATGATCAAAAACATGTACACAAATAAGATTTGTTGATAAAAAAATAGTGCAATATCGAAACAAAAACAACAACAATAACAACAACAAGAACAACAATAACAATAACAATAACAACAACAAGAACAACAATAACAACAACAACACTGGTCGGTGAGTGAGAATTAGAAATTCAGTATGACCTTGTTTTTCTTTTCTTTTTCTTTCAATGGTTCTGACAGTGTTTGCAACTTTGATAATATACATAATGTCAACAGAGATATAGCAAGGTGTTTATCCATTGCCCATCGGTACAGGTGTTTATCAACCTGACTTATCTGGGCTAGCAAAGGTCAAAGGGACAGTTCAAACTCACACGCCACAGACGTGTCCCACACTAGAATGTCTCCATTCATAGTCATAGAATCTGGTATCACTAGCTACAGATGT
>NW_019956142.1:0-1249 GCF_002910315.2 Salvelinus sp. IW2-2015
GATATAGGACTCATTTTACTGTGGATATAGATACTTTTGTACCTGTTTCCTCCAGCATCTTCACAAGGTCCTTTGCAAGGTCCTTGCACTTTTCACACCAAAGTACGTTAATCTCTAGGAGACAGTTTTCTGAGGTCTTGGCTGATTATTTAGATTTTTCCATGATGTCAAGCAAAGAGCCACTGAGTTTGAAGGTAGACCTTGAAATACATCCACAGGTACACCTCCAATTGACTCAAATGATGTAAATTAGCCTATCAAATGCTTCTAAACCCATGACATTATTTTCAGGATTTTTCCAAGCTGTTTAAAGGCACAGTCAACTTAGTGTATGTAAACTTCTGACCCACTGGAATTGTGATACAGTGAATTATAAGAGAAATAACTTGTCTGTAAACAATTGTTGGAAAAAGGACGTGTGTCATGCACAAAGTAGATGTCCTAACTGACTTGCCAAAAGTATAGTTTGTTAACAATACATTTGTGGAGTGGTTGAAAAATTTGATTTTTAATGACTTCAACCTAAGTGTATGTAAACTTCCAACTTCAACTGTATATACCCCAAATACCTTATTATTATCTATCCTGATGCCTAGTCACTTTACCCTGCCTTCCTGTTCATATCTACCTCAAATACCTCATTATTATCTATCCTATGATATAGAGCAGTCTTAAGCCCCATTGTCCCGGGCCATTGAGGGTTACACAGTATATATATATATTCATGAGTAAGTGTGTCCAAACGTTTGACTGATACTTTATATAGGGACCCACAGTTGTCAGAGCAAAAACCAAGCCATGAGGTCTAAGGAAATGTCCGTAGAGCTGTGAGAAAGGATTGTGTTGAGGCACAGATCTGGGGAAGGGTACCAAAACATTTCTGCAACAGTGAAGGTCCCCAAGAACACAGTGGCCTCCATCATTCTTAAATGTAATAAATTTGGAACCACCAAGACTCTTCCTAGAGCTGGCGTCCAGGCCAAACTTAGAAATTGGGGGAGAAGGGCCTTGGTCAGGGAGGTAACCAAGAACCCGATGGTCACTCTGACAGAGCCCCAGAGTTCCTCTGTGGAGATGGGAGAACCTTCCAGAAGGACAGGCCTTTAATGTGGAGTGGCCAGACGGAAGCCACTCTTCAGTAAATGGCACATGACAGCCCGTTTGTAGTTTGCCAAAAGGCACCTGAAGGACTCTCAGATTCTCTGGTCTGATAAACCAAGTGTCAAGTCTGGAGGAAACCTGGCACCAT
>NW_019956143.1:0-1249 GCF_002910315.2 Salvelinus sp. IW2-2015
TTAAACAATATCAGAAACTATGAACACCCCACGGAGCACCATTAAATTCATTATTACAAAATGGAAAGAATATGGCACCACAACAAACCTGCCAAGAGAGGGCCGCCCACCAAAACTCATGGACCAGGCAAGGAGGGCAAAGAGACCAAAGATAACCCTGAAGGAGCTGCAAAGCTCCACAGCAGAGATTGGAGTGTCTGTCCATAGGACCACTTTAAGTCATACACTCCACAGAGCAGAGCTTTACGGAGCAGTGGCCATAAAAAAAAGCCATTACTTAAAGAAAAAAATAAGCAAAACCATTTGCTGTTCGCCAAAAGGCATGTGGGAGACTACCCAAACATATGGAAGAAGGTACTCTGGTCAGATGAGACTAAAATTGAGCTTTTTGGCCATCAAGGAAAACCCTATGTCTGGCGCGAACACAACACCTCTCATTACCCCGAGAACACCATCCCTGTGGGGATGTTTTTCATTGGCAGGGACTGGTGTAACTGGTCAGAATTGAAGGAATGATGAATGGCACTAAATACAGGGAAATTCTTGAGGGAACCTGTTTCATTCTTCCAGAGATTTGAGACTGGGAAGGAGGTTCACCTTCCAGCAGGACAATGACCCTAAGCATACTGCTAAAGCAACATTCAAGTGGTTTAAGGGGAAACATTTACATGTATTGGAATGGCCTAGTCAAAGCCCAAACCTCAATCCAATTGAGAATCTGTGGTATGACTTAAAGATTGCTGTACCCCAGCGGAACCCATCCAACTTGAAGGAGCTGCAGCAGTTTCGCCTTGAAGAATGGGAAAAATTCCCAGTGGCTAAATGTGCCAAGCTTATAGAGACATACCCCAAGAGACTTGCAGCTGTAATTGCTGCAAAAGGTGGCTCTACAAAGTATTGGTTCTTCAAAGAACCATCATTTATGGTTTTTCAGAGACCCTACAATGGTTCCCCTATGGCATTGCTCAGAAGAAACTTATTTGGTTCCAACTTGGATCTTCATTTTTAAGAGTCTAGTCAGGAAACAAAAGTATTGCATTTATCTTGGAATAAACATTATTTTTTTCTGCATTTCAAAAAAAAATTGTGAATGAAAAACTATGGGTATTGGTCTAAAGTACTGCACTATATGTAGGTTGCCATTTGGGACGAATCCTAGCTTTACACATCCAGCCTTTTTTCTCCCCAACATCCTTCAGATATTCCTGCAGCAAGTTCAAGTTTTCAAACATTCATAATTGAGTAGCAC
>NW_019956144.1:0-1249 GCF_002910315.2 Salvelinus sp. IW2-2015
CAGGTCTTGTTTACATGTCCATGGTAGGTGGGACAGGTCTTGTTGCCATGTCCATGGTAGGTGGGACAGGTCTTGTTGCCATGTCCATGGTAGGTGGGACAGGTCTTGTTGCCATGTACATGGTAGGTCGGACAGGTCTTGTTGCCATGTCCATGGTAGGTGGGGCAGGTCTTATTTACATGCCCATGGTAGGTGGGGCAGGTCTTGTTGCCATGTCCATGGTAGACGCCATTATGTATACATCTGGCCCTTCTTTGGACACTGTGTTAACAAACCTCCAAATGAGCTTCAATGCCATACAACACTCCTTCCGTGACCTCCAACTGCTCTTAAACACTAGTAAAACTAAATGCATGCTCTTCAACCGATTGCTGCCCGCACCGCATGCCCGACTAGCATCACTACTCTGGACGGTTCTGACTTTGAATATGTGAGCAACTACAAATACCTAGGTGTCTGGTTAGACTGTAAACTCTCCTTCCAGACTCACTTTAAGCATCTCCAATCCAAAATTAAATCTAGAATTGGCTTCCTATTTCTCAACAAAGCCTCCTTCACTCATGCTGCCAATCATACCCTCGTAAAACTGACTATCCTACCGATCCTCGACTTCGGCGATGTCATTTACAAAATAGCCTCCAACACTCTACCCAGCAAACTGGATGCAGTCTATCACAGTGCCATCCGTTTTGTCAGCAAAGCCCCATATACTACCCACCACTGCGACCTGTATGCTCTCATCGGCTACATACATATGCTCTCATCAGCTACATATTCGTCGCCAGACCCACTGGCTCCAGGTCATCTATAAGTCTTTGCTAGGTAAAGCTCATCTCAGCTCACTGGTCGCCATAACAACACCCACACGTAGCACGCGCTCCAGCAGGTATATCTCACTGGTCACCATAACAACACCCACCCGTAGCACGCGCTCCAGCAGGTATATCTCACTAGTCACCCCCAAAGCCAACACCTCCTTTGGCTGCCTTTCCTTCCAGTTCTCTGCTGCCAATGACTGGAACGAATGTTTCTCCTAAAGTTGATTCAGCTACGGGATCGGGGCACCACCAGTACAGAGCTTGCTCAGGAATGGCAGCAGGCAGGTGTGAGTGCATCTGCACGCACAGTGAGGCGAATACTTTTTTGAGGATGGCCTGGTTTCAAGGGCAMCAAAGAAGCCACTTCTCTCCAGGAAAAACATCAGGGACAGACTGATATTCTGCAAAAGGTACAGGGATTGGACTGCTGA
>NW_019956145.1:0-1249 GCF_002910315.2 Salvelinus sp. IW2-2015
TACAGTTGAGTCCCCAGCCTTGGCCTTGGGAAAGTTGTCTTCTCTGCAACCGGGCCAACCAAGCCTTCAACCTCTAAAGTGTTTTGAGATTTCTGAATGTATTAATAGGGCTAGAACAGCAACAACCAGCCAAGCAGAAGACTCATATTAGTTGAACATTTGTGTCCATTGGACATTTAAAGTAATCTTCTTCTATGTTTTTCTCCAGGACATCTTCAAGCAGGCGACAGAGGACTGTCTRACGGGGGCCAACGAGATGCCCTACTTCGAGGGGGACTTCTGGCCCAACGTGCTGGAGGAGAGCATCAAGGAGCTGGAACAGGAGGCGGAAGAGAGGAAGAAGGAGGAGAACGTAACCTGCTCCGACACACCTGAGGTGGGAGGAGGAGAGACGAGTCATAGGGTAGACCG
The DNA here is from genome assembly GCF_002910315.2 of Salvelinus sp. IW2-2015. Lineage (NCBI taxonomy): Eukaryota > Metazoa > Chordata > Actinopteri > Salmoniformes > Salmonidae > Salvelinus > Salvelinus sp. IW2-2015. The sequence goes on from NW_019956145.1 coordinate 412, forward strand.
ATGATAGTACTAGAGACATCATTATCAATAGCTAACCTCCCTACATGAATACATAACTCCTACCTGTCTAGTCAAATTTGTCTTAAAATTTTTATTCATGTGAAATAATTTATTAGTCGAATGCATAACATGCATGTGGTGAATGTTTGTGCCCTCACTGTCCARATTTGTTAATTTGCCATATTTTTTKAACTCTTCCCTCTTTTCCCCTCAGGGCACGCCAGGGGACACGAAGAACGCCAAGAAGAAGAACAGCAAGAAGACCAATAAGAACAAGGGCAGCGTGAGCCGAACCAATAAGAAGAAGCCTGGCATGCCGAATGTAGCCAATGACCTGTCCCAGAAGCTCTACGCCAGCCTCGACAAACACAAAGAGGTATGATGACGTCAACACGCTTGCTTTGAAATGCATGTCGTCTTTCAATGGCTTTAACTGTTTTATGAAGTTGTTTCTTAGAATGGTGCCATGTGTAGGTTCTCTTCTATAATCTCTGAGCTGGGATATTATTGGCCTGACCCAAACCCAATGGCAAACAATCAGGAATTGAGTGATGCTCTCTTCTCTCTTCAAGAGTATTTCTCTCCTCTCTCCCTCCAGGTGTTCTTTGTGATCCACCTGCACTCRGCCCAGATGGCCAACATGTTGCCCCCMATCATGGACCCTGACCCCCTGCTGAACTGTGACCTGATGGACGGCCGTGACGCCTTCCTCACCCTGGCCCGGGACAAGCACTGGGAGTTCAGCTCTCTCAGAAGGTAATGATAATAGATTTGATTTGTATAGTGCTTTTCATAATGGAGGAATCTCAAAGTTCTACCTCTTGAATCCTACGTTAGA
>NW_019956146.1:0-1249 GCF_002910315.2 Salvelinus sp. IW2-2015
GTTTGTGCCCATAGGCGACGTTGTTGCCGGTGATGTCTGGTGAGGTCCTGCCTTACAGCAGGCCTACAAGCCCTCAGTCCTGCCTATTGTGGACAATCTGAGGACTTATGGAGGGATTGTGCATTCCTGGTGTAACTCGGGCAGTTGTTGTTGCCATCCTGTACCTGTCCCACAGGTGTGATGTTCGGATGTACCGATCCTGTGCAGGTGGTGCTACACGTGGCCTGCCACTGCGAGGACGATCAGCTGTGTGTCCTGTCTCCCTGTAGTGCTGTCTTGGGCGTCTCACAGTACGGACATTGACATTTATTAGTCAGTAGAAAGGCCTCTCTAGTGTCCTAAGTTTTCATAACTGTGACMTTAATTGCCTACCGTCTGTAAGCTGTTGGTGTCTCAATGACCGTTCCACAGGTGCATGTTCATTAATTGTTTATGGTTCATTTAACAATTATGGGAAACAGTGTTTAAACCTTTTACAATGAAGATCTGTGAAGTTATTTGGATTTTTACTAATTATCTTGGAAAAACAGGGTCCTGAAAAAGGGATGTTTATTTTTTTGCTGAGTTTATATATATTTATTTCTATATGTGATATTTCATCTTTTTGATGTCTTCACTGTTATTCTACAATGTAGAAAATACATAGAAATGTCCTTATTTCTTTAAGAACAGCACATTTTTTTAGTCCATTTAAAATAAGTGAAATACGGTGTAGACATTTTGTGTTGTAAATGACTTTTATAGCTGGAAACAGCTGATTTGTAATGAAATATCTACGTAGGCGTACAGAGGCCCATTGTCAGCAACCATCACTCCTGTGTTCCAATKGCACGTTGTGTTAGCTAATCCAAGTTTCTCATTTTAAAAGGCTAATTGATCATTAGAAAACCCTTTTGCAATTATGTTAGCACAGCTGAAAACTGTTGTTCTGAATTAAAGAAGCAATAAAACTGGCCTTTAGACTAGTTGAGTATCTGGCGCATCAGCATTTGGATTCGATTACAGGCTCAAAATGGCCATAAATAAATAACTTTCTTCTGAAACTCGTCAGTCTTTTCTTCTGAGAAATTAAGGCTATTCCATGTGAGAAATTGCCACAAAACTGAAGATCTCATACAACGCTGTGTACTACTCCTTTCACAGAACAGAGCAAACTGGCTCTAACCAGAATAGGAAGAGGAGTGGGAGGCCCCGGTGCACAACTGAGCAAGAGGACAAGTACATTAGAGTGTCTAGTTTGAGAAACAGA
>NW_019956147.1:0-1249 GCF_002910315.2 Salvelinus sp. IW2-2015
TGGATAGAGGCAGAGGATAGTTGGATAGAGGAGGAGGATAGCTGGATAGAGGCAGAGGATAGTTGGATAGAGGCAGATGATAGCTGGATAGAGGCAGATGATAGCTGGATAGAGGCAGATGATAGTTGGATAGAGGCAGAGGATAGTTGGATAGAGGAGGAGGATAGCTGGATATAGGCATAGGATAGTTGGATAGAGGCAGAGGATAGTTGGATAGAGGCAGATGATAGCTGGATAGAGACAGAGGATAGCTGGATACAGGCTGTATTGGAGGCTGTATTGTATAAGTTAATGTGAATGGAGGCCTCCTACAGGGAGGAACTGAGGAACTGAATGGAGGCCTCCTACAGGGAGGAACTGAATGGAGGCCTCCTACAGGGAGGAACTGAATGGAGGCCTCCTACAGGGATGAACTGAGGAACTGAATGGAGGCCTCCTACAGGGAGGAACTGAGGAACTGAATGGAGGCCTCCTACAGGGAGGAACTGAGGAACTGAATGGAGGCCTCCTACAGGGAGGAACTGAATAGAGGCCTCCTACAGGGAGGAACTGAATGGAGGCCTCCTACAGGGAGGAACTGAGGAACTGAATGGAGGCCTCCTACAGGGTGGTACTGAATAGAGGCCTCCTACAGGGAGGAACTGAGGGACTGAATGGAGGCCTCCTACATGGAGGAACTGAATGGAGGCCTCCTACAGGGATGAACTGAATGGAGGCCTCCTACAGGGAGGAAATGAATGGAGGCCTCCTACAGGGAGGAACTGAATGGGGAGTCTCTCTGGCTCTCTGGATCACTGCTGGTTGACTCTACTGTCTGCTGGGTTGAAGCAGATGGACAGACTGTAACGCTCAAAGAGTGAATGGGTGTGGAGTCAGGCGCAGGGAGCAGAGGATACGGGAAAAAACACGCTTTAATGTCCAACCAAAAACGTACAAGAGGTGACGCCGAACACAGCCGTAATACACTCCACCTAGGTACACACTGGTATCTAACTGGACAGCGGAAAACCCACAATAATAAAGAACACCTCTTACAAAACAGAAACAAGCCCGCACAAACACAAGCGGGCTAATCGAACTTAAATAACACCAACCCAACAACCCCAACAAGGAACAGGTGAAAACAATTAGACAAAACCAAACGAAAAGGGAAAAAGTTATCGGTGGCAGCTAGTAGACCGGTGACAACGACCGCCGAGCGCCACCCGAACGGGAAGGGGAGCCACCTTCGGTGATATTCGTGACAGTA
>NW_019956148.1:0-1248 GCF_002910315.2 Salvelinus sp. IW2-2015
CCTCCCCCACTTCTTCTTCACCCAAATCGAGTTAGCTGATGTTCTGAAAGAGTTGCAAAATCTGGACCCCTACAAATCAGCTGGGCTAGACAATCTGGACCCTCTCTTTCTAAAATTATCCGCAGCAATTTTTGCATCCTCGATTACTAGCCTGTTCAACCTCTCCTTCGTATCGTCTGAGATCCCCAAAGATTGGAAAGCTGCCGGGGTCATCCCCGGGGGACACACTCTAGACCCAAGCTGTTACAGACCTATATCTATCCTAACCTGCCTTTCTAAGGTCTTCGAAAGCCAAGTTAACAAACAGATCACCGACCATTTCGAATCCCACCGTACCTTCTCCGCTATGAAATCTGTTTTCCGAGCTAGTCATGGGTGCACCTCAGCCACACTCAAGGTCCTAAACGATATCAGAACCGGCATCGATAAAAGACAGTACTGTGCAGCCGTCTTCATCGACCTGGCCAAGGCTTTCGACTCTGTCAATCACCGAATTCTTATCTGCAGACTCAACAGCCTTGGTTTCTCAAATGACTGCCTCGCCTGGTTCACCAACTACTTTTCAGATAGAGTTCAGTGTGTCGAATCGGAGGGCCTGTTGTCCAGACCTCTGGCAGTCTCTATAGGGGTGCCACAGGGTTCAATTCCCGGGCTGGCTTTTTTCTCTGTATACATCAAAGATGTCTGCTGCTGGTGATTCTCTGATCCACCTCTACGCAGACGCCACCGTTCTGTATACTTCTGTCCCTTCTTTGGACACTGTGTTAACAAACCTCCAGACGAGCCTCAATGCCATACAACACTCCTTCAGTGGCCTCCAACTGCTCTTAAATGCAAGTAAAACTAAATGCATGCTCTTCAACCGATCGCTGCCCGCACCCGCCCGCTCGTCTAGCATCACTACTCTAGACGGTTCTGACTTAGAATATGTGGACAACTACAAATACTCACATTAAGCATCTCCAATCCAATGTTAAATCTAGAATCAGCTTCCTATTTCGCAACAAAGCATCCTTCACTCATGCTGCCAAACATACCCTTGTAAAACTGACTATCCTACCGATCCTTGACTTCGGCGATGTCATTTACAAAATAGCCTCCAACACTCTACTCAGCAAATTGGATGTAGTCTATCACAGTGCCATCCGCTTTGTCACCAAAGCCCAATATACTGCCCACCACTGCGACCTGTATGCTCTCGTTGGCTGGCCCTCGCTTCATATTCGTCGCCAAACCCACTGGCTCCAG
>NW_019956149.1:0-1248 GCF_002910315.2 Salvelinus sp. IW2-2015
TGTCTCTGTTCATAAAATGTGCTACACTCTCAGAAATGAAGGTATAGATTTGTTCCTTCAGGGGTACAAATGCTTGTCACTGTAGTGGTACCCTGTAAGGTACGTTCTTTGTACTTTAAATTATAGGTACATTATTGTACCGGTGCATTTCGTACCTTAGTGGCACTCCAGTCTCCTTTTCACCTCATTTAACACCTGATTTACTTAACAAAAGGCACATCTCAATAGGTGATCCAAGTAGGTCATGACATGACATTCCTCTTTTGTTCTCTAWTGCTCCTCTAGTGTTCATCAAGCAAGGTGGAGCCCTACGACATCACGACTTCCCATCAGACCAACTCCTTGAATGCCCTACTCCTTGAAGTTTGCAGTTACCCCCCCCCCAAAAAAAAGTAAACATTTATTCGAAAACATTTTTTTTTCAAAAATGTGTGTGTACTTGACTATATTTACACTTGGGATATCACTTTTCAACAGGAAAAAAACAGGGGGAAAAAAAGACGTCTTTAAAAAAAGAGCCAAGTGTACCTTGGGGGACAAGATAGTACAGGTACAAAATAGTACCTTTAGTTTGATCTTTTTAAGTGGCAGAAATGCTCCTTGAAAACGTTTTGGGGGTGTTGTTTTAACACTGTAAGGTGTAAAGCCTTATTTAGATATTTCCCAGGGAGCCTTTCAAGTGAATTTTAGAGTTACCAGTACCACCCGGGTTTGCTAGTGACAGAGACATGGTTGTTACATTCAATGGCTTCCAATCCGGTAGCCTTCAGCAAGTGTGGGTGGCAGTTGGCCTAGTGGTTAAGAGCTTCGGGCTAGTGACTAAAAGGCCTCTGGTTTGAATCCCAAGCCGACTGATTGAAAAACATCTGTGGTTGTGCCCTTGAGCAAGGCACATAACCCAAATTGCTAATGATGGCTGATGCATGGCCGTGACCCCACTCACTGAGTGGGATATGAAGAAAAAAAACGAATATCCAATTCACATGCATATAATACACACTTGTACATGTGTGAAATAGGACTGATGTAAACACCCAATGACATTATAAGTGAGTGCCTAAGTGAATATTGTCATTGTGTAACGGCTTTCGTCGGTGGAAGGAGAGGACCAAAGCGCAGCGTGGTACGTATCCATATTTATTAGAATACTTTTTTCAAGAAAGAACAAAAACAATAAACTGACGAAAACCAACGAAGCTACAGTCCCGAACTAGTGAACACAGACAGAACTAGTGAACACACGAACAG
>NW_019956150.1:0-1248 GCF_002910315.2 Salvelinus sp. IW2-2015
GGTAGGGTGCCGGTGTGGTCTGGCCTGTTGACTGACGCGCCGAACTCCACCAGAGCCCGGAGTGTGTCCACGAAGCCAGTGCGTGCCGCATCATGTGCCGGTGAGACTCCTCGCCGGTCTGTGATGTTTGGGTCGGCTCCGTGCTCCAACAGTAAGCTGGCCACGTTGGAGTTGCCCATCATCATCACCTAGGGAGAACAGAAGGAGACTTGATGTTAGAGGGCGTTACCAAATGTTAATCATCACATGAWGCAGTGTTTGACATAGGCCTAGTGGGAGAGAGTTCATGGGATTGTAACAATTATAATTACCCTACATAAAATTCAAAGGATATAGGTAGCTAGGTTRGGTACATTTGTCCGAATTGTTGTCCAACACTTTAGCTATTAATGAGCAATAGACAMGGTTGTTACTTGATGCTTCAAAGAAAATAGTTTAACTCTGGTTTTCACTGTATTTCATTCAAACAAGGTATAAGAAACCATTCTGAGGAAGCAACCATGGGCTGACAGATCTGTTGTTGTCTCCCTCTCCCACCCACACAGACTTAGTTAGCTACCTATATTACATTCAAAGCCAACAGTTTGAGTCGTAATATTACAGGCTAGGACACAATGAAAGTTCAATGAGGAAGTTGGTTACCTGTAGAGCGGTCTTGCCAAATTGATTGACAGTGTCGGGGTGCACTCTGCATTCCGGCCCTAGCATCCTCCTGACCTCGTCCGTATTTCCCTTGGCTGCGGCAGCGGTCAGGCTCTTGGCCGCATCACTCTGACTCAGGACCATTGTGGACGGATTTCTATATTTTCTCCCTAAAATATGAATAGAAGAAATAGCTAGCTGAGTAGCTACCCAGTATCTAATTGTAATCAACTGTTATAGTCTAGCTACGCTAGCCAGTTCGTCTCGTTAGCTAGCTCACTATCATTTATCCCCAACCAGCAAACGTTAACAAGCTAGTTGCGAGTAGTTCAACCAACACATTATAGTGAGAACAAAATGCATATATATATATATATATAACACACACTTCAAAGTTATTTCTTAGAAATTGTGGAGCCCAATTCTAGCTAGTAGCGCAGGATAATAATGCTAGCTAGTAGCTAGCAGTCTCAAAGGGGATATCAAAACTCATATGAAAAGGTAGTTAGTTACCTTGTCTGTTTTGAAAAGATCCCGACCGTTACTGGCTCTTCTTTTCTGTCCTTTTTCCGAGATACTTTTGAAATAAATCACAGCAGGTAAATG
>NW_019956151.1:0-1248 GCF_002910315.2 Salvelinus sp. IW2-2015
CAAACAGCAAGCAATGCAGGTGTAGAAGCAGGACAAGTGCATTGTGGAGCTAATCAAAACAGTTCAATCTAAATTGAGGGGATGGAAAATCACTCTGCTACAAATCTCTGTTATATTCCTTCACTGAACCCTTCCTCAGTAGCACACAACTTCAGTGGATTGGGTCTACCCCGTTAAATGGATGATTTCTGGTTTTACTTTGTGACTCCTGTTGCTCTCCCTATCATTTCATTGGTGCATTTATTTTTTAGACCTGACGTGATTGGTCGAGGCGAGGCTGTAGCCATGTAGCACGGGAAGCTATAATTATACGGATCTCAATGTACTGAACGCCGTTATAGTACATCTGTTGTCATGGTGACCACATGAGCAGAAGGCCATGAAATGATCTGTAACTTTGTGTCTGTCTATCACCAATTTTACCAGAGAGAGCTTTGTAGTTCATATGCTGTTCCACAGTGGCCATTTGGCCCTGTATACACTTGCATGTCAGTGCTTTTCTCCTGTTAATTTATTAGAATAAGTAATTGAGTAGAATGGAGTATAATTTATAGTCATGCTATTGGTAATGGCTCAATCGATCCCTGTTTGAACTCACCATCTTTTTGAAATATATTTTGTGTGGGGTGAGTTTGTGTAAGAATGCAAATGTTCATCTCCTGCGATGTCTCATCCACTGAATTCAACAAAGGCTTCAACGTGTCAGCTCTGGTTCTGCTGCCCTCCCTTCTCCCCGAGCTCTTGCTCTCTGTTTATCACCGCTGTTGCTCCACAGCACGGCCCCCATTCTGTCAGAGGATTTTTGAACTATGATAGTCAATAGCGATCAAATGAAGTCAAGCTGTCACTGCACACTGTCTCTTTGCTGTGTGTATACACTGTATCTCACTGTAGGTGTACACTGCTAACCACTTGGCTTGAATGTTGCATATCCCTACACTCACACACAGGTAAACATTGTACACAATCAGCTTCACCGGCCTCTGAGGTGCTCAAACTGAGTCCTTATAAACAGCTAGCTTGAGTTTGAGCTAACTTGAGCTAGCAAATAAATGACCATAAATGTCTGTTATTACATGTTATTTGCGTGGTGTTGTCACTCAACTAGCTTCTTTGGTTAATGCTTGGCATATCACAGTTTTATGTAGATACCATCGATAGCGGTTTTGGCACTCGTAAGTGTTTAAGCGGGCAGTTGTGTAATTTCCTATGAAAGTCATCACATTCCACATGGAACTGAGAGTAGGC
>NW_019956152.1:0-1248 GCF_002910315.2 Salvelinus sp. IW2-2015
ATAGAGGGAGGAAACATGAGAAGACGAGGGAGAAACGGCAAGAAATTCAGCGAGTCCACAGAGGATAGAAACTTGTCATCTTTGTTTGTACAGTTAAGTAGGGTCTCGTCTCTCCTACCGTTCCCATGTCCTTGCTTATGTATCTAGCACAGCAAATCATGAATGTTTCTTACCTCATTGTTTTCTAAGTCTGCATATAAAAGCAGTGATTTCTGCTCATGACATTCAAGATGCATCATCTTTGGAACAAAAACAATGTTAGTTTATAGTCAAGGTGCTTGTCTTGCCAAGTCTTGTATGACAAGTCAATACACACTGATGATTATAGCAAGGACTCTTTCAATAATGTCTATTCATACATGGAAAATGTCTATTCATTCATGGTTTCCCTCCCTCCGTCAATCCCTCGCTCGGAAGAAAGATAATAAGTAAAGTAATAAGCGAGACGCTCGTTCCCGAGCAGAGAACGACTCTGATTAAACGACTCTGAGCAAGGGATGGAGGATGAAGGGGGAAGGAGAGATGGACAGAAGGAGAGATGGATGGAGGGATGGATAGAGGGAGGTACTTTAGAGATGGAGGGAGAGATGGGCCCTACCCTACCCCTGCATTACTTCTCCTCTCTCTCCCCTCCTCTTCTCTTTCTGTCTCCCCCCTTTTTCTCCACATTTGATACACACCTTTCAATTTTACTCTTGTATTATATTCACTGTGAATTTACCATCTATAAATAAAGGTTTTTCTTACTGTGTATGTGTCATTTCCACCCTCTTAGTATGAATACAATCATTGTGAGACACTCTTCTGGATGAAAGCATTAGCTAAGCGACTGGGATGTAAAATGTATATGTTTGGAGGCTGTTTTAATTAACACGGGAGTTAACGAAGCGCCCAGTCACGGGGCGAGGGGTACGAGGATACAACCCCCCAGATAATTACATCACCTACTGGGAGAGACGGATGAGCCAAAACACACAGCTGACAGGGGTCAACCAAGGGAAGACAGAGAGGATACATCAATAAACAATGTGGCTAACACTCCTGACCCCCGCCACACTGGCATTTTGGAACAGTCTATCTTCCCCCTGGTTGCAGCTAATTGTGAGAGAGTTATGTTGAAATAAGGTGACTTAAGGAGACATAAAGGGGATGTAAGTTGTCTTAAAGGGGACATTTAGGGGCTAACAACAGGATTCCCCGTGGTGAAGCCTGAATTGAGGTCACAGTGTTGATGGATGATTACAGTAG
>NW_019956153.1:0-1248 GCF_002910315.2 Salvelinus sp. IW2-2015
GTATCTATGGACGCGACCCAGTCGTTCAGTCTTTTTGTTCTGTATCTATGGACGCGACCCAGTCGTTCAGTCTTTTTGTTCTGTATCTATGGACGTGGTTGTTCTAAGTGTTCCATTGCCAACATTCCAACGTTCTTATCCCTTGCTTGCTAGCTAGCCAACTACGGCATACAGTTAGCCGTAGTCGTCAAAAAGTGCAGCCAGAATGACAGAAAAGTAACTGCATTACATTTACAATGTAAAAATACATTGTATTTACATTTACAAAATAGCCTCCAACACTCTACTCAGCAAATTGGATGCAGTCTATCAAAGTGCCATCCGTTTTGTCACCAAAGCCCCATATACTACCTACCAATGCGACCTGTRTGCTCTCGTTGGCTGGTCCTCACTACATATTCATCGCCAAACCCACTGGCTCCAGGTCATCTATAAGTCTTTGCTAGGTAAAGCTGCACCTTATCTCAGCTCACTGGTCACCATAGCGACACCCACCCATAGCACGCTCTCCAGCAAATAAACTTCACTGGTCATCCCCAAAGCCAACATATCCTTTGTCCGCCTTTCCGTCCAGTTCTCTGCTGCCAATGACTGGAGACATATCTTCCTCACTAACTTCAAGCATCGGCTGTCAGAGCAGCTTACCGATCGCAGCTGTACACAGCCCATCTGTAAATAGCCCATCCAACCAACTATGTACCTCATCCTCATATTGCTTTTGCACACCAGTATTTCTACTTGCACATCCTCATCTGCACATCTATCACTCCCATTGTAATTACATCGCCACTATGGCCTATTTATTGCCTTACCTCCTTACTTCATTTGCACACACTGTATACAGATTTTCTATTGTGTTACTGACTGCGATGTGTAACTCTGTGTTGTTGTTTTTTTGTCGCACTGCTTTGCTTTATCTTAGCCAGGTCGCAGTTGTAAATAAGAACTTGTTCTCAACTGGCCTACCTGGTTAAAAAATACAAGTAACCAGATTGCCACCGGCTTGTGTGGTTGGATCTGAAATAAGAAAGTGTTGCGAAAGGTCAGATTTTAATTCTGTTTAGCGCATCTGTTGTTGTTAACATGTGGATCATTTGTGTTCTAGTGAATGGATGTGCTAGGTAGAGTTTCTGACAGTGTATGACTGGGCAGTAGCTCTGACTCAGAGCCATATGGCCACAAGAGATTATCTGAAGTCTGTATCCCCACTTTTCTCTTCTCTCCCTCCCTCTCTCTCCAGGACCTTGG
>NW_019956154.1:0-1247 GCF_002910315.2 Salvelinus sp. IW2-2015
TCTCCTGAGGGGGATAGGCTTTGCCGTGCCCTCTTCACGACTGTCTTAGTGTGTTTGGACCATGATAGTTTGTTGGTGATGTGGACACCAAGGAACTTGAAGCTCTCAACCTGTTCCACTACAGCCCCGTCGATGAGAATGGGGGAATGCTCTGTCCTCATTTTCCTGTTGTCCACAATCATCTCCTTTATCTTGTTCACATTGAGGGAGAGGTTGTTGTCCTGGCACCACACGACCAGGTCTCTGACCTCCTTCCTATAGCCTGTCTCACTGTTGTCGGTGATCAGGCCTACCACTGTTGTGTCATCGGCAAACTTGATGATGGTGTTGGAGTCGTGTCTGGCCATGCAGTCATTAGTGAACAGGGAGTACAGGAGGGGACTGAGCACGCACCCCTGAGGGGCTCCCGTGTTGAGGATCAGCGTGGCGGATGTCTTGTTACCTACCCTCACTACCTGGGGGCGTCCCGTCAGGAAGTCCAGGATCCAGTTGCAGATGGAGGTATTCAGTCCCAGGGTCCTGAGCTTAGTGATGAGCTTTGAGGGCACTATGGTGTTGAACGCTGAGCTGTAGACAATGAATAGCAATAGAGATTGCATCATCTGTGGATCTGTTGGGGCGGTATGCCAATTAGAGTGGGTCTAGGTTTTCTGGGATAATGGTGTTGATGTGAGCCATGACCAGCCTTTCAAAGCACTTCATGGCTACAGACGTGAGTGCTAGGGTTCGGTAGTCATTTAGGCAGGTTACTTTAGTGTTCTTGGGAAAATCAAATCAAAGTTGATTTGTCACATGCACTGAATACAACAGGTGTAGACCTTGCTTACTTACAGGCCCTAACCAACAATGCAATTTTTAAGTAAAAAATAGGTATTAGGTGAACAATAGATAAGTAAAGAAATAAAAACAACAGTAAAAAGACAGTGAAAAATATGTCAGTGAATACACTTGCCAGTTGGTCAGCGCATGCTCGGAGTACACGTCCTGGTAATCCGTCTGGCCCCGCAGCCTTGTGAATGTTGACCTGTTTAAAGGTCTTACTCACATCGGCTACGGAGAGCGCGATCACACAGTCTTCCGGAACAGCTGGTGCTTTCATGCAGGCACACACAGTGAAACAGTGTTTCATAATGGTGTTTAACATCTCACAACGATTCTATTGGCTCCTCATTCTTAGTATTTAATGTTGTTTAACATCTCACAAGGATTCTATTGGCTCCTCATTCTTAGTATTTAATGTTGTTTAA
>NW_019956155.1:0-1247 GCF_002910315.2 Salvelinus sp. IW2-2015
TCCTGTCTGTGGTGTAGCATCTAGAAGTAGAAGGTGGGTGGGGGTACTTTCCCCAGTAGATTGTGCAACTTCTTAATCTGTTTGCTAAGAGTAGCCACTTTTCCCCTATAGTCCTCAGCGAGTAAACAGTTGTTACATCGGAATTCCGGTCGGTCCACATTGTCCCGGAAGAAAGCATAGTAAATACAGCTCCTGCAGTGCATGAAACGCTTGCTCTTTCCTCTGAACGGGGAAGCATCCGTGAGAAGAGACATAGCAACTCAATCCGATAGTGAGGACAAGGGTTTATTTCCAGTGATTTGTTTCTGTTCTTGTTAGCTAGGCAGCTGGCTAGCCATCCGTTTATGTCAAGAACTGCAACACTGCTGGGTTTTTGACATCAGCCCTGGTGAATCAGACGCTTATCCAGATGTTTAATTTTCTCAAGTAATGTAATGATCTTCTTCTTGGCAAAATTTATTTCGTGGCATTTGACACAGGTGAAGTTTTCAGAAAAGTCCTTCACTGGGATGACTGTGAACAAGTCACATAAAACGCATTTAATGGCCTTATGATCAGCGATAGAGTCAAAGGAGTTTTTTTTTGTAGAAGCAGGAGAACACCCTTTACTCAATTCAGCCATTTTGCTTGCTAGCCAATAGGCTACTAAAAGGCTACTGAAAGGATCCAGGGACAATGCTAACGGTCCCAGCACTGTGGCTATCCAAGTCGCTGGATCTAAAATGAATAATAAAAACTGGATATAAAATACAAGATATAAAATAAAATGAAATAATTATATAATTATCAGATAATTAAAAGTATTCACTAAAACCGTTTGTCAGAGAACCACCACGGCAGCATTCATCAGCTGCTTCAGATGATAAACCGGAAATGTGGAGTATATTACAATGATAATTACAAAAATAATAAATATTATTACAAATATTATAATTATAATATATTTTATTTTAAGTGCTTTTCAAAACACCCAAAGTCAGTTTATAATAGTCAGCTAGAAATGAATAAATAACACAAATGAGATAGAATGCGTGGACAGTCAAACACAGAAGTGAAGTTCACAGAAATCGAATGAGAGACACCAAAGATGAGAAGAGTTGCCAGCAGCCCCATTTTAACTGACAGAGCCTGTGAATTCTTGTGAACACTACAAAGAAGTTGCACAATCTACTGGGGAAAGTACCCCCACCCACCTTCTACTTCTAGATGCTACACCACAGACAGGACGCTGTTCCGATGTGTTGAAA
>NW_019956156.1:0-1247 GCF_002910315.2 Salvelinus sp. IW2-2015
ATCCCCCTCCTCTCCCCTGTAACTATTCCCCAGGTCGTTGCTGCAAATGAGAACGTGTTCTCAGTCAACTTACCTGGTAAAATAACGGTAAAATAAAAATAAAATAAAAATTCAAGCTGATCTTAATCAATAAATGCAAACAGATATTTTGATTAGCAAGATAGCTAGCTAACGTTAGGTTGCTTGTCCAAATTCCAACAGCTAGCCTTTGAAGCTAGCTAACACTAGTCAGCTAAAAGCTAGCTTGCTAACAAACAGGCAACGAAATGTAGCTAGCCAATTAATGTGGTTTTGTTTTAAATAGCTAGGTAGCTTGTTTGATAGCTAGCTAAAGTAAAGTTATACTAGTCAGATGGGAGCTAACATTGGCTAGGTAGCTAACCAACAAGTTAGGAAAGCTTGTTATATTTTGCCAAGTAAGGTTTTTCATATATGTCATCATGTGTAAACTGCTGACCTAAACACTTGCATGTAATCAGAGCACAAACAAATTTGCACAAATAAGCTAGTGAACATCCTTGGCTGCTATGATAGCCAGTTAACGTTAGCTAGGTAACATTAGCCAACGTAAGACTGTAATGTTAGCTATGTGACCAGTTCATGCACTGCAATATATTGTACTTACTTACACAAAAACATAGCTAGCAAACGTTAAGTATCTAGCTAGCTAACGTTAGTTACGTTAAGTTTAAAACCAACAAACGCTTCTCACGTTCAATTGCATTTCTAGCTACAATCAAACCAATGTTACCCCAACAATACTGTATCAGAACTCAATGTTGATAATATATTGTAATGGCCTGACTAGATCATAAAGGAACAATTGTCTAGACAGAGGGTTGAGTTTACGAATTGACGGTTTATTAACCCAACTTTACACAGGCTACTGTTTGGCCGTAGCCCTCGCCAAATAAATGAACGATAACCAAAAGCCAACCGTGACCTTCTCTTGTGAAGACCAGACGTAAGAGAGAGAACAATGGCTCAACCTGGTCTTAACTTCCAATGCTCCATCCCCCTGCCCCAACCCCCCTCCACGCCACTCCGCCAACCGCCAGGATGCCCGGCGTCAGAACATGTCAGGCATTCCCGTGATTGGCAGATAGCAGGTTGATTGGCATGTCGGACCCTGCGAACACTGGGTACTGGTCAGTACAACACAACCACCTACTAGCCTAACACATAACACACAGCTGTCTGTGCGGGTCGCTACACAATCATAGCTACATTCTTCCACAAAACATGGC
>NW_019956157.1:0-1247 GCF_002910315.2 Salvelinus sp. IW2-2015
AACTTCTGACCCACTGTAATTGTGATACAGTGAATTATAAGTGAAATAATCTGTCTGTAAACAATTGTTGGAAAAATTACTTGTCATGCACAAAGTAGATGTCTTAACCGACTTGCCAGAACTAGTTTGTTAACAAGAAATTTGTGGAGTGGTTGAAAAACGAGTTTTAATGACTCCAACCTAAGTGTATGTAAACTTCTGACTTCAACTGTATGTAAACAACAGCTGTATTGAACAACTGTATTGAAGGAGGAGGGAGGGGAGACTTCATGGAGAGATACTGAAGGAGGAGGGGGGAGATTATTCGGTGGCCTGTGTGTTTTAGTGTTTATATAATACCTAGCTGTCTGTGGTGGCCTCTTGTCTTTTTCACTCTCCTCCTCTCCTTTCTACCCGTCCCTTCCCCCTCTATAGAACCTGAATCAGAACAAACGGACCCTGCTCCCTAAGTTCTACGGTCTGTACTGCATCCAGGCGGGAGGGAAGAACATCCGCCTGGTGGTGATGAACAACCTGCTGCCCCGCGTGGTCCACATGCACCATAAGTACGACATGAAGGGTTCCACCTATAAGAGACGGGCCTCAGCCAAGGAGMGGGACAAGACTTTTCCCACCTTTAAAGACCTGGACTTCATCCAGGACCTGCCTGATGGACTGCTGCTGGAGACGGACAACTACAACGCCCTTAGCAAGACCATCCAGAGAGAYTGCCTGGTGAGAGGGAGGGAGAGAGGGTGTGTGTGTGTGTTCTGTGTGTGCTGTTTGGGTCTACTGTATAGTAACTCTTATGTGTTTGTGTGTGTGCTCCAGCTCCTGCAGAGTTTTAAAATCATGGACTACAGTCTACTGGTGGGGATCCATAACCTGGAGCAGGCTARTAGAGAGAGGGAGMGAGGTGKGGGGCAGATGGGGGACAGTGGGGGGTCAGAGGGGGCGGTGACCCCAGACCAGCGCCGACCCCAGGCCCAGAAAAGTCTRTACTGCACAGCCATGGAGTCTATACAGGGAGAGGCCCGCGGGAAGGGAGCCCTGGAGTCTGAGGACCAGTGAGTCAATCAATACATCACACAATATTACCWTGGGAAAAGTGCAAACTGTCAYGTAAATCTGRATTTGTTGATGGTGATTGGTTGGTGTGGCGTATGATGTCATTTCAGTATGGGCGGGATCCCAGCCAGGAACTCTAAAGGAGAGAGGTTGCTGGTCTTTATCGGCATCATCGACATTCTGCAGTCCTACAGGTAGGT
>NW_019956158.1:0-1246 GCF_002910315.2 Salvelinus sp. IW2-2015
CAAGTCAGGCAGGCTGCTTCTCTTCTTGGGGGACAACCCAGACCCAGGTCCGAAAGAAAATCCCAGACCGTGGCAGGCAGAGTTCGAGCCTGGCTGGGTGGAACCACCAGAGCTAGTATACAGGCACATCTTAGAAACCGTGTCCTTGAGTCGCTCCACTGGAGACCTCGGTTCGCTGCGAACGCTTCCCATGCAGCGCCGTCCAGTCTGCTTGTCGGCGGTGGGGGAGAAGCTGAGCTCGGGAGGGGAGAGCTTCTGAAGGGGCATGCGGGACACATGGGAGTAGAGGGAGTAGAAGGCATTGGCCATGGCTGTTAGCACCTCTACCTGCCTGAAACGACCTGCAGGGGGGAAGGTACGTTCATCAGGACAATTGAAAGAGAAAACAACAATTTGTTTTGAATGTTCTGGCTGCCTAACGCACAGGACAATGAGAGATGCATTAACGTTTTTTGTTCATAGCAGACGGAGTATGATGCATTTATTGTATGTTAGTGTCGTGTCTTTGGCATCATTAAACTGAAGACGTATTTATCAAATAACTCTCTGTAATTATTATTACGCGATTAAACTGATTAATCATGTAACTGTAATTAACTAGGAAGTCGGGGCACCAAGGAAAATATTCAGATTATAAAGTTATAATTTTCCTAATATAACTTTCAGATATTTGAATATCTGATCACTTAGTCTTCGATTTAATGAATTATTTACCCCATGTTAGTCTCATTCCAAACGTCGTAAATTGTTGGTTATCTGCACGAACCCAGTCTTCACTATGAGTCATCCATACATCAATTGTCTTAAATCATTTATTTACTAAGTAATTCACAGAAATGCATAAACAAACAGTAGATAGTTGCAAGGAAGTGATAACGGAGTGGGATAAACCAGTATCGCGGCTTGGTGGACAAAAAGGGAAGTGGGGGTCAACTGAGATGAGACACTACAAAGTTGATAATTATAACAATTGAAATACTAATCCTTTGCACATGAACGCTCACTCATTCGGGAATAATTGCAATCAATATATATATTTACGCTCAGTGTGTCGTCGGGATCTCTGTTGAAAAGTTTGTTTCTTTTGGAGTCTGTCCGCCCTCTCTCGTGGTTAGAATGGATAGTTCAGAGTGACATTCATTCATGTCGTAATAGAATAGATGTTTCGGCGGTTGTCAGTCTTCGCGTTCAATGATACCGAATTCCTAGCTGCAGACTAGTAATTAATATCAAAGACTTGTTCTTA
>NW_019956159.1:0-1246 GCF_002910315.2 Salvelinus sp. IW2-2015
TCCTGTCTGTGGTGTAGCATCTAGAAGTAGAAGGTGGGTGGGGGTACTTTCCCCAGTAGATTGTGCAACTTCTTAATCTGTTTGCTAAGAGTAGCCACTTTTCCCCTATAGTCCTCAGCGAGTAAACAGTTGTTACATCGGAATTCCGGTCGGTCCACATTGTCCCGGAAGAAAGCATAGTAAATACAGCTCCTGCAGTGCATGAAACGCTTGCTCTTTCCTCTGAACGGGGAAGCATCCGTGAGAAGAGACATAGCAACTCAATCCGATAGTGAGGACAAGGGTTTATTTCCAGTGATTTGTTTCTGTTCTTGTTAGCTAGGCAGCTGGCTAGCCATCCGTTTATGTCAAGAACTGCAACACTGCTGGGTTTTTGACATCAGCCCTGGTGAATCAGACGCTCATCCAGATGTTTAATTTTCTCAAGTAATGTAATGATCTTCTTCTTGGCAAAATTTATTTCGTGGCATTTGACACAGGTGAAGTTTTCAGAAAAGTCCTTCACTGGGATGACTGTGAACAAGTCACATAAAACGCATTTAATGGCCTTATGATCAGCGATAGAGTCAAAGGAGTTTTTTTTGTAGAAGCAGGAGAACACCCTTTACTCAATTCAGCCATTTTGCTTGCTAGCCAATAGGCTACTAAAAGGCTACTGAAAGGATCCAGGGACAATGCTAACGGTCCCAGCACTGTGGCTATCCAAGTCGCTGGATCTAAAATGAATAATAAAAACTGGATATAAAATACAAGATATAAAATAAAATGAAATAATTATATAATTATCAGATAATTAAAAGTATTCACTAAAACCGTTTGTCAGAGAACCACCACGGCAGCATTCATCAGCTGCTTCAGATGATAAACCGGAAATGTGGAGTATATTACAATGATAATTACAAAAATAATAAATATTATTACAAATATTATAATTATAATATATTTTATTTTAAGTGCTTTTCAAAACACCCAAAGTCAGTTTATAATAGTCAGCTAGAAATGAATAAATAACACAAATGAGATAGAATGCGTGGACAGTCAAACACAGAAGTGAAGTTCACAGAAATCGAATGAGAGACACCAAAGATGAGAAGAGTTGCCAGCAGCCCCATTTTAACTGACAGAGCCTGTGAATTCTTGTGAACACTACAAAGAAGTTGCACAATCTACTGGGGAAAGTACCCCCACCCACCTTCTACTTCTAGATGCTACACCACAGACAGGACGCTGTTCCGATGTGTTGAAA
>NW_019956160.1:0-1246 GCF_002910315.2 Salvelinus sp. IW2-2015
CAGGAATTGTGAAAACCTGAGTTTAAATGTCTTTGGCTAAGGTGTATGTAAACTTCCGACTTCAACTGTATATGTACAGTGGGGAGAACAAGTATTTGATACACTGCCGATTTTGCAGGTTTTCCTACTTACAAAGCATGTAGAGGTCTGTAATTTTTTATCATAGGTACACTTCAACTGTGAGAGACCCTCCTCTGCCTGCAGGAGGAACCGCCCCTGCAATGCAGAGGAGGAGCCGTGACACCCCCCACCTTAAAATGAGGGTCCCACCCTCAACCCAACTTCCTCCAACATATTCAAAACAATCCAAATTTCCCCAAAAACTAAAAAAAGGATACCAGTCCCGGCTCCTAGCAGTTGTCACGGCTCCTCCTCTGCATTGCAGGGGCGGTTCCTCCTGCAGGCAGAGGAGGGTCGTTAGTGATTGGAGCCACCTGGGCTCAGGGTATTAAACTGCTTCACTAATCACTTCTCTCTCTCTCTCTGCTCCTCCAGGTATGATCCTGTTTTGTTTGTTCCTTTGTAGTTGTACATAGTTTTCACTCAGTCAAATTCACACACACAGATTCACGCATTCCATGCACTTTACATACACCTTACATTATGATACTTCCACACCTCATTACTTTTTCTTTGTTTAAAGTTTATAGTTTTGTTTAGAATAAAGAACATTTTTAATTGGCCTATACCTGTTGTTCGTGTCCCCTCATTTTTGTCACAGGCTATGAGCCGGCCTGTGACAAGTGGGGGCTCGTCCGGGATCGTAGTTAACTTGGTTTAGTTCAGAATGCCAAATTTTTGTTTGTTTGAGGGGATGTTTTGGTTGGGCCAATTTTGTTGAGAGCGTTGAGAGCCATGTGTTCTTTTGGTTCAGTTAGCTTGGTAGCTAAGCAATTCACTCTGTGTTTTTCTGGGTTTTGTTCAGGTGGGAGTCCTCTCCTGTTCAGGCTTATCAGCGAGTGTCAATAGGAGGCTCGTGGTGTTTTTATTTTAGGTGGCAGTGAACGTGGGTAAAAAAAAAATCCAGAAAATCACATTGTATGATTTTTAAGTAATTAATTTGCATTTTATTCCATAACATAAGTATTTGATCACCTACCAACCAGTAAGAATTCCGGCTCTCACAGACCTGTTAGTTTTTCTTTAAGAAGCCCTCCTGTTCTCCACTCATTACCTGTATTAACTGCACCTGTTTGAACTCGTTACCTGTATAAAAGACACGTGTCCACATACTCAATCAAACAGA
>NW_019956161.1:0-1246 GCF_002910315.2 Salvelinus sp. IW2-2015
AGGATAACAGCATGGAGCCTTTTTTCTAAAATGTGACCAGTTTCACAAAGCTAGGCATATGTCACACTTCCCTACTTCACAGGAGAGGAATTTCAATGTTATTTTTTTTAATTTTTGATCAAAATGCCTTCTGGAACATGTGAACATGTGCCTTAATAACAAACTTGTATGCCATCTGGAAATACGAATAAAACATTTAAATTACGAGCCTAGTTGGTTTATCCACGGAAAAAGACAGGAACCTTCCCACTAGCCACAATTGACTGATATGATGACTGGGCTGGACATGCCAAGAGATGAGTTTGGATTGGTCTGCCATGTAGCGTGCTTCTGTCTATAAAATAAGCTTTTGAAAGAAAAATATTTTTTTTGAAAGACATAACTTTAGCCATGGAGAACTGCAAAGTGTTGCTACTTGTCTCAACAACATTGCTGCCCTGCATTTAGCAGGCACTATCGACAAAGATCAGTGGGAAAAAGTTGTGATGGACTACTTTCTGCACACGGACAGTGTGAACTGGAGTGACTTTATACAATGGGCCAAACAAGCTGTAGCTTCAAACATAACGGAAACGACACAAGACGTTTTACTTAGTTAACATGGTTCCAGTCCACCGTGAAATGTTCATCCATGTATACGGGTAAAAGTGTAGATACACTTTCAGATATTATATGTTTCTAATCTTGGCAGAAAGTCATTTTCGTTGCATGTTAAAGCGTACTATTAGCCAGCTAGCGAAAGTTAGCTTGCTGTCTCGCTAGCTAATGTTACGTGTAGTAATGTTATTCATATCTCAGAAATCCATTTGCATTGCTAGTTATAGCCTAATGTTATCTGGCTAGCTAACGTTGAACCTAGTTGGTTAGCTTTAGCTACCTGGAGATTCATACTACCGCATTTCATGGTGGCTAGCTATGACAATCCGTTTGTACTGTATGGGTTGCGATTATGGTTAATTGTTTAGCTAACTAGCTAGCTAGCTACATGTCTAATCAGAAGACTCCACTTCGCCAGATGATTACATGACCCATCAAGTTAGCCAGGTGTGTCTGGGGGTGATTACGGCATTTCTTTCACATGACCCATCAATTTAGACAAGTGTGTCTGGGTAAGAATCATCTAACAATTATAAATTATTTATAAAAACACCTTCATTAGGAAGTGCATCAGCGACGTTGTCCCCACAGTGAAGGTTTGCTGCTTTCCCAATCAAAAGCCCTGGATTAACACAGAGGTTGGTGCTAA
>NW_019956162.1:0-1246 GCF_002910315.2 Salvelinus sp. IW2-2015
CTATCTAGTGTTCTATTGACCAGGGCCCTATCTAGTGTTCTATTTACCAGGGCCCTATCTAATGTTCTATTGACCAGGGCTCTATCTAGTGTTCTGCTATTGACCAGGGCCCTATCTAGTGTTCTATTTACCAGGGCTCTATCTAGTGTTCTATTGACCAAGGTTCTATCTAGTGTTCTATTGACCAGGGATAATCTAGTGTTCTATTGACCAGGGCCCTATCTAGTGTTCTATTGACCTGGGCACTATCTAGTGTTCTATTGACCAGGGCCCTATCACGTGTTATATTGACCAGGGCCTTATCTAGTTTTGTTCTATTGACCAGGGCGCTAATCAAATCAAATCAAATCAATTGTATTTATAAAGCCCTTCTTCCATCAGCTGGTATCTCTAAGTGCTGTACAGAATCCCAGCCTAAAACCCCAAACAGCAAGCAATGCAGGTGTAGAAGCACAGTGGCTAGGAAAAACTCCCTAGAAAGGCCAGAACCTAGGAATAAACCTAGAGAGGAACTAGGCTATGACGGGTGGCCAGTCCTCTGCTGGCTGTGCCGAGTGGAGAACATGGCCAAGATGTTCAAACGTTCATAGATGACCAGCAGGGCCAAATCATATTAATCACAGTGGTTGTCGAGGGTGCAGCAGGTCAGCACCTCAGGAGTAAATCAGTAGACTTTTCATAGCCTATCATTCAGAGTATCTCTACCGCTCCTGCTGTCTCTAGAGAGTTGAAAACAGCAGGTCTGGGACAGGTAGCATGTCCGGTGAACAGGTCGGGGTTCCATAGCCGCAGGCAGAACAGTTGAAACTGGAGCAGCAGCACGGCCAGGTGTACTGGGGACAGCAAGGAGTCATCAGGCCAGGTAGTCCTGAGAAATGGTCCCAGGGCTCAGGTCCGAGAGAGAGAGAGAGAGAGAGAGTTAGAGAGAGAGAGTTAGAGAGAGCATACTTAAATTCACACAGGACACCGGATAAGACAGGAGAAATACTCCAGATATAACAGACCGACCCTAACCCCCGACACAAACTACTGCAGCATAATTACTGGAGGCTGAGACAGGAGGGATCAGGAGACACTGTGGCCCCGTCCGACGAACCCCCGGACAGGGCCAAACAGGCAGGATATAACCCCACCCACTTTGCCAAAGCACAGCCCCCTCACCAGTAGAGGGATATCTTCAACCACCAACTTACCATCCGAAGACAAGGCAGAGTAAAGCCCACAAAGATCTCCGCCACGGCACAAC
>NW_019956163.1:0-1246 GCF_002910315.2 Salvelinus sp. IW2-2015
AGAGAGGGACAGAGAAGGACAGAAAGACAGAGAGGGACAGAGAGACAAAGAGGGACAGAGAGACAGAGAGGGACAGAGAGACAGAGAGGGACAGAGAGGGACAGAGAGGGACAGAGAGGGACAGAGAAGGACAGAAAGACAGAGAGGGACAGAGAAGGACAGAGAGACAGAGAGGGAAAATGTGTGAATCTCAAAGGTTTTCCTCGTTCCTTTTCCCTCCATCTCTTACTCAGTTGGAGGGAAGCCAGGTCTCATTGCTTCTCACTGACGTTTAGAAGAGATGGCGGGGAGAGGACAGAGGAAAGAGAATGCAACCAATAACAGCACTGAGATCCAACCACTGAGATCCAACCAATAACAGCACTGCCATGACCTCCAGGAGTCTCCCCCCCCCAGTCAGACCCAGTACCTGCTCCTCCAGGACTGTGACCCTCTGACGATGCGCTTTCTCCCTGGTCTCCAGAGCCCTCTCCACCTGTAGCTGCGTGGCCCTCAGCCTCTCCGTCTCCAGGTCCATCTCCTGACGATGGTGGGACGTCACCTCCAGGAGGTGCTGAGCGTGGGACCGCTCCAACTGGGACATCTGGGCCTGAAGGACACAGGACGTAACGGTTTAACGCCACTCGGTGTCTCCACGGAGCTGGAGGTCCTGTGTGGCACAAGCAACTTAAATGTTTTCTGGTTTGTCACTGTGAAGTAGGTTGGGGTCGAAAGCATCTGCAAAGTGGACAAAACATTAGGAACACCGGCTTTTTCCGTGACACAGACTGACCAGGTGAATCCAGGTGAAAGATATGATCCATTATTGATGTCACTTGTTAAATCCACTTCAATCAGWGTAGATGAAGRRGAGGAGACRTGGTTAAAGAAGGATGTTTAAGCCTTGAGACAATTGAGACATGGATTGTGTATGTGTGCCATTCAGAGGGTGAATGGGCAAGACAAAATATTTAAGTGCCTTTGAACTGGGTATGGTAGTAGGTGACAGGGGCACCGGTTTGTGTCAAGAACTGCAACGTTGCTGGGTTTTTCACACTCAACGGTTTCCTGTGTGTATCAAGAATGGTCCATCACCCAAAGGACATCCAGCCAACATTAGGGACACCTTCCTAATATTGGACCCCCTGTTTCCCTCAGAAGCCTCAATTGTCATCAGGACATGTCCTCTCCAAGGTGTCGAAGCGTTCACAGGATGCTGACCCATGTTGACCCCATCATTGCTTCCCACAGTTGTGTCAAGTTGGCT
>NW_019956164.1:0-1245 GCF_002910315.2 Salvelinus sp. IW2-2015
AAAAACTCAACTCGTCGTGTTTGGAAGACAAAGAATGCTGAGTTGCATCCAAAGAACACCATACCTACTGTGAAGCATGAGGGTGGAAACATCATGCTTTGGGGCTGTTTTTCTGCAAAGGGACCAGGACGACTGATCCGTGTAAAGGAAATAATTAATGGGGCCATGTATCGTGAGATTTTGAGTGAAAACCTCCTTCCATCAGCAAGGACATTGAAGATGAAACGTGGCTGGGTCTTTCAGCATGACAATGATCCCAAACACACCGCCCGGGCAACGAAGGAATGGCTTCGTAAGAAGCATTTCAAGGTCCTGGAGTGGCCTAGCCAGTCTCCAGATCTCAACACCATAGAATATCTTTGGAGGGAGTTGAAAGTCCGTGTTGCCCAGCAACAGCCCCAAAACATCACTGCACTAGAGGAGATCTGCATGGAGGAATGGGCCAAAATACCAGCAACAGTGTGTGAAGACCTTGTGAAGACTTACAGAAAACGTTTGACCCCCATTGCCAACAAAGGGTATATAACAAAGTATTGAGATAAACTTTTGTTATTGACCAAATACTTATTTTCCACCATAATTTGCACATAAATTCATTAAAAATCCTACAATGTGATTTTCTGGATTTTTTCCCCCCTCATTTTGTCTGTCATAGTTGAAGTCTACCTATGATGAAAATTGCAGGCCTCTCTCATCTTTTTAATTGGGAGAACTTGCACAATTGGTGGCTGACTAAATACTTTTTTGCCCCACTGTATATGGGGCATACAACAATCTCAGCTCTAGATTTTGCCGCGAAGAGACAGAATCAATAGATCATTTATTCTGGTATTGCCCTATGTAGCTTGTTTCTCGTCACAGGTTCATGGATGGTTAAAAAATCACAACATGCACTTCAAATTAACCTTACAAATAGCAGTTTTGGGCGATTTGGAAAGCCATAGTCAGTCAGTAAATAATATAATAATACTAGTAGGAAAGGTTTTCATCTTTAGCTCACAATCTGTGGATAATATATAGAATAGAATTAGAAATTAGATTAGATTAGAAAGGTTCAGAAATGTTGTAAAACATCACAGCACAATTGAAAAATATATGGCACATGGAAACCAAATGAGGGTGGTCTATGGTGATAGGTGGGATGGGCTGAGGGTTGGGATTAAAAATCTTATGTTTGGTAATGTATTATTGTTATGTGACTGCTTTATTTAAAAGGACCATGTATGTAAAATGGATATGTATATG
>NW_019956165.1:0-1245 GCF_002910315.2 Salvelinus sp. IW2-2015
TCAGAGACTACATATTGCAAGCATAGCGATCTAACGTTATCCAGTTGACACTGCTTGTCACTGGTGTGAAGGCGAGAATACACTTCCCCTTTTGTGTTCTGACCAAAGTGCAGTCTCTTTTGCTTGCTGTCTTGTTTGCTTGTTACCAAACATCAGTTAGCAAATACTTGAATGTACAAGTTCAGATATTGTTTAAATCTTACAAACACTGCTTTTAAGACTTTTGGTTATGAGTAGAATGGCAATAGATACAAAATAAACAAGTCATATTCCAAATTGGTCTATTTGCTTTGTTTGAATAAACATGATATATTCATGTACTGTTAAACTCTCCAACCGGCACAGCCAGAAGAGGACTGGCCACCCCTCAGAGCCTGGTTCCTCTCTAGGTTTCTTCCTAGGTTCCTGCCTTTCTAGGGAATTTTTCTTAGCCACCGTGCTTCTACATCTGCATTGCTTGCTGTTTGGGGGTTTAGGCTGGGTTTCTGTTCAGCACTTTGACATCGGCTGATGTAAAAAGGGCTTTATAAATCAAATTGATGTTCATTAACCCCTGCCGTCCTACTTTTCTTTGCGCTCCTATAGTTTGACAGCCAGCCTATTGTCATCAGTTGACACTGACAGTGCACTCCTTAGCTAGCTAGGTGATGGCTTACTTATGTCATTGTAGTTTGCACTAAACTCCTGTAACTCTTTTCTGCTGTCCTTTCTTGCCTGAAGCACATTGTTGACTTGGAAATGCTGAATAGAGAACTCTTTATCTCTTTTGGAAGAAAAAGTATCAACACTGTTGATCATCTAAGTTTAGCCTACTGACTCGCACCTATTTACTGACTCGCACCTATTTACTGACTCGCACCTATTTACTGAGTCACCTTCTATTAACGGACGCTCACCTTCCATTTACTGACTCGCACCTATTTACTGACACACCTTCTATTTACTGACTCGCACCTATTTACTGAGTCACCTTCTATTAACGGACGCTCACCTTCTATTTACTGACTCGCACCTATTTACTGACACACCTTCTATTAACGGACGCTCACCTTCTATTTACTGGCTCACCTTCTATTAACGGACGCTCACCTTCCATTTACTGACTCTCGCCTTACTTCCTTCTATTTACTGACTCTCGCCTTACTTCCTTCTATTTACTGACTCTCGCCTTACTTCCTATTTACTGACTCTCGCCTTACTTCCTTCCATTTACTGACTCAGTGAGAGGAGAACTGTAAGAGAGGA
>NW_019956166.1:0-1245 GCF_002910315.2 Salvelinus sp. IW2-2015
TCCCATGCCAATAAAGCCCCTTGAATTGAATTGAATTGAGAGAGAACAGACAGCAGAGAGATAGAGAGAGAGAACAGACAGCAGAGAGAGATAGAGAGAGAGAACAGACAGCAGAGAGATAGAGAGAGAGAACAGACAGCAGAGAGAGATCGAGAGAGAACAGACAGCAGAGAGATAGTGAGAACAGACAGCAGATAGAGATAGAGAGAGAGAACAGACAGCAGATAGAGATAGAGAGAGAGAACAGACAGCAGAGAGGTCAGACATACCTCAGATACAGTTAAAGGCCTGGTGTGTAGCTAGCTACTTATGAATTAGTATTATTAATTACTGTGTCATATCTGTGACACTTGGCCCTGGGTGGAGGACTGCATCAGAGCAGCGTTGCTCGGCATGCCTCAGGGTACAGTATTTGAACGGTGGGATTTCACTGAAGAAGACTGAATAATCATTACTCTCAACGAGAGCAGACAGYCAAGCAATGTTCCCTCCAATTTCTGCTGAGTGCAAACTTGAAGCGCACCTTTACTGTGAACACCGAGGCTGTACCCGCTTTAAGTTATAGTTTCAGACAGTGTTCAAGCAGGTGACTTGGTGACTAAAAAACAGCTTGGAGTTAGCCTGGATTGTAAACTGTCATGGTCAATACATGTTGATACAACAGTATCTAAGATGGGGAGAAGTCTGTCCATAATAAAGTGCTGCTCTGCCYTCTTAACACTATCAACAAGGSAGGTCCTTCAAAACCTAGTTTTGTCGCACCTGGACTACTGTTCAGCCGTGTAGTCAGGTGACACAAAGAGGGTCCTCAGAAAATTACAATTGGCGCAGAACAGGGCAGCACGGCTGGCCCTTAAATGTACACGGAGAGCTAACATTAATAACATGCTTATCAATCTCTCCTGGCTCGAAATGGAGGAGAGATTGACTTCATCACTACTTGTTTTTGTATGAAGTGTTGACATGTCGAATACACCGAGGTGTTTGTTTAAAACTTCTTTGGGATAGGGGGGGGCGCTGTTTTCACTTTGGGAAAAATTCGTTCCCAATTTAAACGGCCTCGTACTCTATTCTAGATCGTACAATATGCATATTATTATTACTATTGGATAGAAAACACTCTCAAGTTTCTAAAACCGTTTGAATTATATCTGTGAGTAAAACAGAACTCATTTTGCAGCAAACTTCCTGTCAGGAAGTGAAAAACCTGAAATCGAGGCTCTGTTCCAGGGCCTTCCTATTCAT
>NW_019956167.1:0-1245 GCF_002910315.2 Salvelinus sp. IW2-2015
CTGTCTGTCTGTCTGTCTGTCTGTCTGTCTGTCTGTCTGTCTGTCTGTCTGTCTGTCTGTCTGTCTGTCTGTCTGTCTGTCTGTCTGTCTGTCTGAAAGGATGGTAAGGATGGAACTGGATCTGGTGTCAGACAAACAGTGTGTGAAGTTGAACTTAAGGTTGTGAAGCGCAATATGTGACTGCTTCGGTCTTTGGCAGTCTGCCGCAATTGTTGCTTTGGGGAAAAACAAGTAGATATGAAAGTATCTTATTTCGTTATGAAAGCCTTGAAATAGCTGAACAAATTATCCAACATTTATACCATTATTTTTATACAGCCATGTATCTTCATCAGATCTTGGCTCTGGAATACTCTATGGGTCTATAGAAGAAGCACCATATATGAGCATGTTATATAAATATTACATAAATGTCTCTAATCTGTATAATTATAGTAATCAAAGAGGTCATCCTTGTGATGAAAGCTATGCATGGAGTTTTGAATTACAGTCCAGTAAATCATTATTATCCTTTAAAAAAATAAATACCTTGTCCTTCAACAGGTGCAGTTTTTCCCACAGACAGACGGACAGACAGGGCTATCTGTTTATAGTGTGATGGTTCCATGGCACTGACAAAGAGTCACTGTAAGGAATATGAGGATTAGTGATTAGGAAAATCCCTTCCCAATCATTTTGTTTGGAAACATAGCTGAAGTGTCTTTCAGCACATTACTGTAAACCTGGATTGTCTCAGTGAAATCTAATGGACGTTGGGTCAAACACAAGCTGAGGTGCTGGAAACGGGATGTCTGCTAATGAAATTACTGTAAGTATGTGGCGGGATGTGTGTGTGTCTGTGTGTCTGTGTGTGTGTGTGTGTGTGTGCGTGCGTGTGTGTGTGGTATAGCCTAGTGTTTTCTATGGCAGGCCTGCTAAAGGAAGGCTAACCCTGTGGTCTCCTCCTGCAGTGTCTGTGATTTATCACCCAGTGCCTCGTTGAGCCTCCCCAAACCCAGGAGGCCATTCAACTCTCTGTCAGTAGGGTCGTTATGTGGTTAACCATCCCTCTTTAAAACAAATCTCATAATGATCTCCTCTCAACCCACTGCAGGGTCTATACCCTCCCTTAGCAGCCGGCCCCAACCCCAGCTTCAACCCTAGCCCCAGTCCGAAGCCCCAACCCTGGCCCAGCCGCAGCCCCAACCCAAGACCCAGTCCAAAGCCCCAACCCTGGCCCAGCTGCAGCCCCAACCCAAGACCCAG
>NW_019956168.1:0-1244 GCF_002910315.2 Salvelinus sp. IW2-2015
TGGGCCCGGAAACAGTAGACAAAGGGCTGTGAGACATGGGTTTGACTCTGGACACATGAAAGGTGGGATGTTTAGGGATAGCCTCCTTTTTTAAAATGTTTGCCCAAATGACATACCCAAATCTAACTGCCTGTAGCTAAGGAACTGAAGCAAGGATATGCATATTCTTGGTACCATTTGAAAGGAAACACTTTGAAGTTTGTGTTAATGTGAATTGAATGTAGTAGAATAACACAATAGATCTGGTAGAAAAGAAGAAAAAAAAATGTATTTTTCTACCACCATCTTTGAAATGCAAGAGAAAGGGCAAAGTTCTAGCCATCACTCTGGTTGTAATTCCGATAGTGTCCACAAGATGGCAGCAGTGTATGTGCAAAGTTTGATGGATAACTTGAAGTATGAGTGAACTTCAAGACTGTGAAGTTCCCAGGTACATTTGGGAAAATCGTGAAGGAGCTATTCGCATTCATATTACATTTTTATGTAAGAATATCGTCAAATCTGTATACTTGGACTTTGATTTAGCTTTCCAAGTATTAGTAGCCATAAGTTCAACATTTGCTAAACAACCAGTTTTCAAAACTCTGAATATCCTTATAATTTTTGTCCAAAATGAAAAGGCATGCTGTCGTACAAGGTTAGTAGCTACATTTTACGACATATACATGGTTTCTGGATACTCCTGTAAAGCCCAGCTTATTGGCTATCTAGCTAGCTTTGTTTGACCCCGATTGGTGCTTATTTGACAAAGATAGTCGTTCAAGAGATGACTGCCGTGTCATCGGCATGCCATGAAGGCGTTGCTCTGACCAAATATGGTGTCCTATAGGACATACTACACCCCTAATGATATAGTGAAGTCTTGTTACCTTCTAGGATCTCTGAGGAATACATACGAACGTGATTTGACTCGTTTGAAACAACGTTTAGGGTTAGATTTTCAGATTCCTTCCTTCGCAAATTGAACGAGTGGAAATACAAAATCGATCGTGCATGCCATATGGACCTTTTTAGGATATGAAAAAGGATTTTATCTAACAAAACAACACTTCATGATATCTCTGGGACCCTTTGGATGATACATTCTGAATCTTGCTCTGATTTAAGTACACATTTCACCTTCAGCGGGGAATGTATCAAACCTATCGCTGTATAGTTAGTGCCCAAAGATATCACATACTTTAACCAACTACTGCTGTTGAAATGGAGAATGATGAAGTGAGTTTCTGTAACCTGTGATGACG
>NW_019956169.1:0-1244 GCF_002910315.2 Salvelinus sp. IW2-2015
GTGATTTAATGTAATCACATGAACATGTAGTTGTCAGATTTCATCTCCATGGTAACTGTCAATAGTAATAATAAGTCACTGTTTGTTAAGGTAGTTATAGACAGTATAGCAACACAATGCCATGTCTCACAATTAGTTTTTTTAATTAAAAGAAGGCTATTTGTCACGCCCTGGCCTTAGTATTATTTGTTTTCTTTATTATTTTAGTTAGGTCAGAGTGTGACATGGGGTATGTGTGTGTTTGGGGTATTATATGGTAGAGGGGGTGTTGGTTGTAGTGTATGGGTTTGTGTTGAGTGTATGTATCTAGCTGTGTCTATGGGTGTGTGTAGTTTTCTAGGAAAGTCTATGGTTGCCTGAATGGGTTCTCAATTAGAGACAGCTGGTTTCTGTTGTCTCTAATTGGGAACCATATTTAAGGCTGCCATAGGCTTTAGCTGTTTGTGGGTCATTGTATGTGTATATGTCGAACGTAAGTAGTTTGTGTGTGCACTTGCGGTTTAAGTTTCACGTTTGTTGTTTTTGTTAGTTTGTATAAGTGTTACGTGTTCATCTTCGTCGTATAAATAAATAAGAAGATGTATTCATATCATGTTGCGCCTTGGTCCTCTAACTCACGTCAAGACGATTGTGACACTATTTATTGACAGAAGGACTAAAACAGACATGATTGATCTGAGGGGGAAATCTTTGATCTATTCAGAATGTTTTTTGCATCAAGTAAGAGATTTTAAATATTGTAAAGTAGACTAGGTTATAATGTATAGTAGTGGGTTGTTAGTGATATGTAGATGTTATTTCAGCATGACAATGTCCCCGTGCACAAAGCGAGGTCCATACAGAAATGGCTTGTTGAGATTGGTGTGGAAGAACTTGACTGGCCTGCACAAAGCCCTGACCTCATCCCCATCCAACACCTTTGTAATGAATTGGAACGCCGACTGTGAGCCAGGCCTAATCACCCAACATCAGTGCCCGACTTTCCTAATGCTATTTGTGGCTGAATGGAGCATGTGTTGTTCCAACATCTAGTGGAAAGCCTTCCCGAGGAGTGGAGGCTGTTATAGCAGCAAAGGGGGGACCAACTCCATATTATGCCCATGATTTTGGAATGAGATGTTTCGACAAGCAGGTGTCACGATACTTTTGTCTGTTTAGTGTATATAGCCTAATCTTAAATCAAATCAAAATGATTATTGTCGGCAATTTCTGACGGCGTTACTCGCAATAAGATGCGGATGTGA
>NW_019956170.1:0-1244 GCF_002910315.2 Salvelinus sp. IW2-2015
TGTGTGTGTGTGTGTGTGTGTGTGTGTGTGTAAGCATTTGTGATCTCAGTGTCTGTGTGCTTTTAACAACTTCCCCTCTCTGCAGAGGGACTCCTGTTGAGTCATAAGTACGCCTTACTACATTCTATCCATCTCCTGTATTTGCCTATTCCAAGCAGCCCCACTGCTGTTTCCATCTCCACTGAACCACCAGTGTCACACGTCTACTGTAATGTTTGTCATGTGAAATACGGCCTCTCTCCTCCTCTGGACTACCGGTCAAAGGTTTTAGAACACCTACTAATTCAAGGGTTTTTCTTTATTTTTACTATTTTCTACATTGTAGAAAAGTAGTGAAGACATCAAAACTATGAAATAACACATATGGAATCATGTAGTAACCAAAAGTGTTAAACAAATCAAAATATATTTTATATTTGAGATTCTTCAAAGTAGCCACCCTTTTCTTTGATGACAGCTTTTCACACTCTTGGCATTATCTCAACCAGCTTCACCTGGAATGCTTTTCCAACAGTCTTGAAGGAGTTCCCACATGTGCTGAGCACTTCCTTCACTCTGTGGAGTGCTTCTCCTTCACTCATCCCAAACCATCTCAATTTGATTGAGGTCGGGGGATTGTGGCAGCCTGGTCATCTGATACATCACTCCATCACTCTCTTTCTTGGTAAAATAGCCCTTACACAGCCTAGAGGTGTGTTGGGTCATTGTCCTGTTGAAAAACAAATGATTGTCCCACTAAGCCAAAACCAGATGGGATGGAGTATCGCTGCAGAATGCTGTGGTAGCCATGCTGGTTAAGCTTGCCTTGAATTCTAAATAAATCACAAACAGTGTCACCAACAAAGTTTCCCCACATCATAATACCTCCTCTATGCTTTACAATGGGAAAAACACATGCAGAGATAATCCGTTTACCCACAACGCGTCTCACAAAGACACGGTGGTTGGAACCAAAAATCTCCAATTTGGACTCCAGACCAAAGGCCAAATTTCCACCTGTCTAATGTCCATTGCTCATGTTTCTTGGCCCAAGCAAGTCTCTTCTTCTTATTGGTGTCCTTGAGAAAGTGGTTTCTTTGCAGCAATTTGACCATGAAGGCCTGATTCACACAGTCTTCTCTGAACAGTTGATGTTGAGATGTGTCTGTTACTTGAACTCTGTGAAGCATTTATTTGAGTTGCCATTTCTGAGGTTAGTAACTCTAATGAACTCTGGGTCTTCCATTCCTGTGGTGGTCCTCATG
>NW_019956171.1:0-1244 GCF_002910315.2 Salvelinus sp. IW2-2015
AGCCATTGTTGCTCCTAGACGTTTCCATTTCACAATAACACCACTTACTGTTGACCAGGGCAGCTCTAGCAGGGCAGAAATGTGACGAACTGACTAGTTGGAAAGGTGGCATCCTATGACGGTGCCACGTTGAAAGTCACTAAGCTCTTCAGTAAGGCCATTCTGCTGCCAATGTTTGTCTATGGAGATTSCATGGCTGTGTGCTCAATTTTATACAACAGGTGAGTCTAATACTGAATGCTGATTGTTTAAAACCACATTCCAGCCGTTGTCTATTCCACAAGTTACCACCGGCTAAATCGTTAAAATGCCTATTTACTCTGTTCCATCTGACTGAGCAATCCACTGTCTCATCAGCCCAGTCTGACACTTTATAAACTTGATCTCCACTATAAAAAGAATCTAGACATTATCTCACATTTCTTTTAGACTAACATTTAGTTTTCAACAGCCGAGATTTGTATAAGCCTTGCAGTCTTTTTCTCTGACATTTGCTACATTTGTTTCAATATTCAATCGATCTCCAGAAGTCCCATAGTAATGAACGTGTTGGGAGTCGGGATGAGAAAGACAGGCAGCTTTTCTCAGCCAGTCGAAATCATTGATCAGCATAATTTGTATGGATATATAGAAAGAACTATCAATAGTATAAGGAAAAAATATCAATTTGGCTTGCGAGAG
The DNA here is from genome assembly GCF_002910315.2 of Salvelinus sp. IW2-2015. NCBI lineage: Eukaryota > Metazoa > Chordata > Actinopteri > Salmoniformes > Salmonidae > Salvelinus > Salvelinus sp. IW2-2015. Next base: position 682 of record NW_019956171.1, read on the forward strand.
GCGCAGCGGTCTAAGGCACTGCATCTTAGTGCAAGAGGTGTCACTACAGTCCCTGGTTCGAATCCAGGCTGTATCACATCTGGCTGTGATTGGGAGTCCCATGGGGTGGACCACAATTGGCCCAGTGTCGTCTGGTTTTGGCCGTTGTAGGCCGTCATTGTAAATAAGAATTTGTTCTTAACTGACTTGCCTAGTTAAATAAAGGTTCTATTTAAAACATGTGTAACAATAATAGAAAACAGGTAAAACTAAGTACAGCTTGTTTGCTGTCTTTCCAGCTTCAGTTTGAAATGATTGTCTTAGCTGTGTTGTTGGCTGTGTTGTTGGCTGTGTTGTTAGCTGTGTTGTTGGCTGTGTTGTTGGCTGTGTTGTTGGCTGTGTTGTTGGCTGTGTTGTTGGCTAGCTCCTCTGAACAAGTGTCCTGACGAGAGAGCACATTTTCTATGCCAGGATAAATCGCGCATCATTACATTGTTATGGATGTATCCAAATAAATGGCACTAGAAAACAGTTTATGCAAATGCAGCTACTTTACTGTTATTCTGACATGACTGTAAATTAGC
>NW_019956172.1:0-1243 GCF_002910315.2 Salvelinus sp. IW2-2015
CCTGTATTACATTAGACCTGGCTTGTAGACTTGGCCTGTATTATACTAGACCGGGCCTGTAGACCTGGCCTGTAATATAATAGTTATGTTCTGTGTTATATTAGACCTGGACTGTAGACCTGGCCTGTATTATACTAGACATGGCCTGTAGACCTGGTCTGTATAATAATAGACCTGGCCTGTATTATACTTTACCTGGCCTGTAGACCTGGCCTGTAATATAATAGACCTGGCCTGTATTATAATAGTTATGTTCTGTATTATATTAGACCTGGTCTATATTATACTACACCTGGCCTCTAGACCTGGCCTGTATTATAATAGACCTGGAATGTATTATAATAGACCTGGCCTGTATTATAATAGACCTGGTATGTATTGTAATAGACCTGACCTGTAGTATACTAGACCTGGCCTCTAGACCTGGCCTGTATTATAATAGACTTGGCATGTATTATAATAGACCTGGCCTGTATTATAATAGACCTTGTATGTATTATAATAGACCTGACCTGTATTATAATAGACCTGGCCTGTATTATAATAGACCTGGTCTGTATGATAATAGACCTGACCTGTATTATACTAGACATGGCCTGTAGACCTGTTCTGTATTATAATAGACCTGGTCTGTATTATACTAGACCTTGCCTCTAGACCTGGCCTGTATTATAATAGACCTGGCCTGTATTATAATAGACCTGACCTATATTAGGATGTAAATGGCCTGTATTATCATAGACCTGGTCTGTAATATAATAGACCTGGCCTGTATTATAATATACCTGGTCTGTATTATAATAGACCTGGCCGGTAGACCTGGCCGGTATTATAATAGACCTGGCCTGTATTATAATATACCTGGTCTGTATTATAATAGAACTGGTCTGTATAATAATAGACATGCATGTATTATACTAGACCTGGCCTATAGACCTGGCCTGCATTACAATACACTTGGCCTATATTATAAAAGCCCTGTCCTGTATTATACTCGATCTGGCCTGTATTATAATATCCCTGGTCTGTACTATAATAGACCTGACCTGTATTACAATATACCTGATCTGTATTGTAATAGACCTGAYCTGTATTTTACTATACCTGGYATGTACACATGGCCTGTATAATAATAGACCTGGTCTGTATTATAATAGACCTGATCTGTATTATACTAGACCTGACCTGTAGACCTGGCCTGTATTATAATAGACCTGCCCTGTATTATAATAGACCTGGCCTG
>NW_019956173.1:0-1243 GCF_002910315.2 Salvelinus sp. IW2-2015
TCAAAAATATACAAACCCCAGAGTCTAGCCGCTTTCCTGCAATCCTCAAGTCTGCGCAGTGTCTAGAGCCTGATGGAGCAAAATAGGATCCCACACCTGGAATGTGAAACACCTTTGCTTTAAAGTCCATGGGCTAAACTTTCTTATTGAGGTGAAAGCACATGGCTATAAAAAAGTATATGATTGAAACCAAAGACTAGAACTTCTGAGAAAGAGTCTTATATATGGGGGTTTATACAAACCCCCATTTAAGGACTTGGTTGATTAAATCTCAATACCTCTGATTTATTAGACTTGTGAAGGATATTGCATAATCTAATATAACATACACTGAGTATACAAAACTTAAGGACACCTGTTCTTTCCATGACATAGACTGACCAGGTGAATCCAGGTGAAAGCTATGATTCCTTATTGATGTCACTTGTTAAATCCACTTCAATCAGTGTAGATGAAGGGGAGGAGACGGGTTGAAGAAGGGTTTTTAAGCCTTGAGACATTTGAGACATGGATTGTGTATGTGTGCCATTCAGAGGGTGAATGGGCAAGACAAAATATTTAAGTACCTTTGAATGGGGTATGATAGTACGTGCCAGGTCGCACCGGTTGGTGTCAAGAACTGCAACGCTGCTGGGTTTTTCACACTCAGCAGCTTCCTGTGTGTATCAAGAATGGCCCAACACCCAAAGGACATCCAGACAACTTGACACAACTGTGGGAAGCATTGGAGTCAACATGGGCCAGCATCCCTGTGGAACGCTTTCGACACCTTGTATAGTCCATGCCCTGATGAATTGAGGCTGTTCTGAGGGACAATGGGGAGGGGGGGAGAAATTAAGAAGGTGTTAGTAATGTTTGGTATACTCAGTGTATATATAAAGGTTAAATAAAAAATGTTATAAATCTTTTCTTTTCTTTCAAACAAAAAACACCCCTGAAGGTGTACAGGGGTTTTATAATGGTACCGTTTAGTAACAGTGACTAAATCCAGCCGTGAACTACACTACAGCCCATTGTTTCACAATAAAATACACCTGTAAGAATAGGTATTGAAAGTATTTGTAGTCACTAGTGAAGAATCCATGTGTGATGAGCTAGGAGAACAGCAAGGTAGCTATTCTCAATAATAGGGGAGGTTTACAGTCTCTGCGGGATAGAACACAACCGCCGGTTACACATAAAAAGGAAAGTTGAGGGATAGTGCCAAGAATGCACTTTTATTTTGATATGTGACAGCACTTTG
>NW_019956174.1:0-1243 GCF_002910315.2 Salvelinus sp. IW2-2015
CACAGATGGTCAGAGGACAACAGATGGCCAAAACTTTGAACATTGACACTGTCACTCATTAAATGACAGACATACTAAACTCAGCAAAAAAAGAAACGTCCTCTCACTGTCAACTGCGTTTTTATTTTCAACAAACTTAACGTGTAAATATTTGTATGAACATAACAAGATTCAACAACTGAGACATGAACTGAACAAGATCCACAGACATGTGACTAACAGAAATGGAATAATGTGTCCCTGAACAAAGGGGGGGGTCAAAATCAAAAGTCAGTATCTGGTGTGGCCACCAGCTACATTAAGTACTGCAGTGCATCTCCTCCTCATGGACTGCGCCAGTTCTTGCTGTGAGATGTTACCCCACTCTTCCACCAAGGCACCTGCAAGTTCCCGGACATATCTGTGGGGAATGGCCCTAGCCCTCACCCTCCGATCCAACAGGTCCGAGACGTGCTCAATGGGATTGAGATCCGGGCTCTTCGCTGGCCATGGCAGAACAGACATTTCTGTTTAGCAGGAAATCACGCACAGAACAAGCAGTATGGCTGGTGGCATTGTCATGCTGGAGGGTCATGTCAGTATGTGCCTGCAGGAAGGGTACCACATGAGGGAGGAGGATGTCTTCCCTGTAATGCACAGCGTCGAGATTGCCTGCAATGACAACAAGCTCAGTCTGATGATGCTGTGACACACCACCACAGACCATGACGGACCCTCCACCTCAAAATCGATTCCGCTCCTGAGTACAGGCCTCGGTGTAACACTCATTCCTTCGACAATAAACGCGAATCTGACCATCACCCCTGGTGAGACAACCGCGACTCGTCAGTGAAGAGCACTTTTTGCCAGTCCTGTCTGGTCCAGCGACGGTGGGTTTGTGCCCATAGGCGACGTTGCCGGTGATGTCTGGTGAGGACCTGCCTTACAACAGGACTACAAGCCCTCAGTCCAGCCTCTCTCAGCCTATTGCGGACAGTCTACGCACTGATGGAGGGATTGTGCGTTCCTGGTGTAACTCGGGCAGTTGTTGCCATCCTGTACCTGTCCCGCAGGTGTGATGTTCGGATGTACTGATCCTGTGCAGGTGTTACACGTGGTCTGCCACTGCGAGGACGATCAGCTGTTCATCCTGTCTCCATGTAGCGCTGTCTTTGGCGTCTCACTGTACGGATATTGCAATTTATTGCCCTGGCCACATCTGCAGTCCTCATGCCTCCTTGCAGCATGCCTAAGGCATGTTCAC
>NW_019956175.1:0-1243 GCF_002910315.2 Salvelinus sp. IW2-2015
TCTTTCTCTCTTTCTTTCTCTCTCGGAGGACCTGAGCCCTAGGACCATGCCTCAGGACTACCTGGCATGATGACTCCTTGCTGTCCCCAGTCCTCCTGGCCGTGCTACTGCTCCAGTTTCAACTGTTTTGCTTGCGGCTATGGAACCCTGACCTGTTCACCGGACGTGCTACCTGTCCCAGACCTGCTGTTTTCAACTCTCTAGACAGCAGGAGCGATAGAGATACTCTGAATGATCAGCTATGAAAAGTCAACTGACATTTACTCCTGAGGTGCTGACCTGTTGCACCCTCGACAACCACTGTGATTATTATTATTTGACCCTGCTGGTCAGATGACCATCTTGGCCATGTTCTGTTATAATCTCCACCCGGCACAGCCAGAAGAGGACTGGCCACCCCTCATAGCCTGGATCCTCTCTAGGTTTCTTCCTAGGTTCTGGCCTTTCTAGGGAGTTTTTCCTAGCCACCTTGCTTCTACACCTGCATTGCTTGCTGTTTGGGGTTTTAGGCTGGGTTTCTGTACAGCACTTTGTGACATCAGCTGATGTAAGCTTTATAAATACATTTGATTTGATTTGATTACTTCTGCCTCATACACATCTATCCAGACCAGACACGATCAAGACACGCAGGTTAAAATATCAAAACCAACTGTTATATTAATTTCTGGGGAAGTCGAAACACAAATTAAACATTTATGAACATTTAGCTAGATAGCTGTTGCTAGAAGTTTGTCATTGGAGATGAACATTGGGTTGTTAATTTTTAGGGACAGGGGGCAGTATTCGGAAATTCGGATGAATGACATGCCCAAAGTAAACTGCCTGTTACTCAGGCCTAGAAGCCAGGATGTGCATATAATTGGTGGTATTGGATAGAAAACACTCTGAAGGTTCCACAACTGTTAAAATAATGTCTATGAGTATAACAGAACTGATATGGCAGGCAAAAACCCGAGGAGAATTCATCTGAATTTTTTTATTTTTTAGGTCACAACTCATTCAAATGCTTGTTTATGGGAGATTCAAAGGAATACTTCCCAGATTGCAGTTCCTATGGCTTCCACTAGAGCAAAATACTAATACAAAATACTTCCACTAGCCAATATTTCAGATTTTTTAAGTGTTTTACAGCGAAAACACAATATAGCATTATATTAGCTTACCACAATAGCCAAACACACACATGCATTTATCAGCAGCAAAAGGTAGCGATCGCAAAAACCAGCAAAAGATATAAAAT
>NW_019956176.1:0-1243 GCF_002910315.2 Salvelinus sp. IW2-2015
ATAATCTATTTTCTTTCAATATGAAATGACATTACTGTAACATTGGCCAACAATCACTGAGTAACATAGGCCTACTGATATGTCGGACTGCAGTAAACACACATAAAGAGCATAGTGTAGATTGTAGGTAACTTACCTGTTCTCATTTCTGAATGTACGGATGATAGATGCAACCGTGTAGCGGCTCAGGTTGGGTTGAACTCTCTGCCCAGCCTCCCTCATACTCAATCCATGGTTGAGCACATGGTGAACCAATGTGGCCCTGATTTCATCTGAGARAACTGTCCTTCCTCGTCCTCCTCTTCCTCTCACTCCTTCACCTCTAGCTCTTGCTTCACCATTGACTTCCTTTTTCCTCCAAAACAGGAGAGCTCATCTGTGGCCTTTTCTAGTCCTAAAGCTCTGATTTCTTAAGTGAACAATTCAGCAACTAGTATTTACACCTGTGAGGAGTGGGTGTTGCCAATTGGTATATAGAGCTTGGCATTGTGATTGTCGTTGCTTTCCAAAGGGTCTAAAGATATTTCAATTTTGAATGTTGTGTCTAATGTAGAGAACTGTGTGTAGTGTTTTGCAAAAAGTGTGATATAGAATTGAAAACTGAGTATAAAGCAGGAATTGTGCTTGCAATTTTGCAGAGTTGGTTTAGAGATTTGGTATATGAGTTTCAGGTTTCGGTGATTGCATTTCAAGTTCCAATTTTAGTGTGTAAACAATTGGGGAAAACAGTAAGCACATTTTTACTCCTAAACTTCTTTAGGTTTTCCATAACAAAGGGGTTGAGTACTTAATGACTCAAGACATTTTAGCTTTGAATTTTTTATGAATAAAAAACCATTTCAATTTGACATTATGGGGTAATGTGTGTAGATCAGTGACACAAACACTKAATTTAAACCATTTTAAATTAAGGCTGTAACACAACTAAATAACTGAAATGTATGTTATTTATCTTTGTGTAGCATGAGATTAATCAATCGATGTGCATGCAAAAACACAGATWAAAAAACGACTCTATAAACTCAACCTGTAGTAGAGCATGCTGGGAAATATGATGATGATAATGAATATGGTAAACATTTGCCTAACTAGCCTAACTTCTTGAAAAATTGTCTGAGACACATGATATTTTTTATAAATCAGGGCTAAAACGTAGCCATGTCCGCGCCGCATTAGCCTCAAATGGTCACCTCCAGTGGAGGCTGCAGAGGGGAGGACGGCTCAAAATAACAGCTGGAACGGA
>NW_019956177.1:0-1243 GCF_002910315.2 Salvelinus sp. IW2-2015
TTCAATCAAAATCAGTCAAAGAAATTGAGCTAGCTAACTAGCAGATTTACATAAATCACCAACATCAATGATCAGCTGATAGCCCCCCTCTTTTCCCAATGGCAATCATGTCTTTAGGAGGCACCGTAACTAGCTTGCTGACAATTTGTGATGACGAGTGTGTTGTTGCAGAAATAACTAGGCCCCCCCCCCAAAAAAAAAATCGCTACAAATATGTTCTGAATTTCGAGATATGAATTCTGAAAGTTGTTTTTTTTCAAGCGGGGAGGAGGGCTCCCTGCAGCTCATGGTGTTATGATTGAGTAGGAGGAGTTTGCCTTGTCCTTCACTAATTTCCTAACCTAATTGTAGATTTGGACAACGCACAATTTAAAGGTAATTTCCACCATTGAATACCGCCCTAAATCAAAACAACCTAACAACCACAAAAGTCACCTGACATTTGAGTAAAGTAGTGGGGAAAAGGTAGACATGCAATAAGCACATCCAAGGCAAATAACTCAAACCAGTAAATAATGAATTATAATAATTAGATTGCTGACAATGAGTGTTCTGTATAGTAAGATACAGATCTATGATACCAGAGAATTTCACTTTTAATTTACAAAAAATATATGTTACCACCCTCCCTATATGCACAAGCTTACTCTGACCACAATAACACATAATAAAATGATCTTAATTAAAATGGCATTACTGAATTACAGAATTCTAACCAGTACAAAGGGCCTTTTTGTCCGATGACATTCTCTAGCCTTATTACACTCCACATTAATAAGGAGGGGAAGACCCTTAAGATGCYTTCCAAATGGCACCCAAATCCCTTTATAGTGTACTACTTTGGTCAAAAGTAGTACACTCGTCTACACAGGGTGCCATTTGGGACCRATGGGATCTGGTCAAATGAACTGCACTATATAGGGAATAGGGTTCAATTTGGGACTCAAAGGGCTCTGGTCAAAAGTAGTGTACTGTATAGGGAATAGGATGTCATTTGGGATATATTCTTAGTATCCAGCGCAGGGTGAAAATAGAAACATTGATACTATACTGCAGGAATAAGATTGGAGTGTTTATTCAGGAGAAGAGTCGTACCTGATAGCCCCTCTGCAGAATTGAAGAGGGGGAGGAGAAGAGAAAGAGGGGGGAGAAAGAAAAAACAAGAGGAAATTTGCAGAATCCCATCTGAGATTCCATCCCTGATGGGTTCTTCTTCCTGTCAAGTCAGACGAGAAATGAAGCC
>NW_019956178.1:0-1243 GCF_002910315.2 Salvelinus sp. IW2-2015
TAGCTTCTAGAGAATAATATTGATGAATACACGGATACGGTGACTGATTTCATCAGGAAGTGTATAGGAGATGTTGTACCCACTGTGACAATTAAAACATACCCAAACCAGAAACCACAAACCAGACAGATGGCAGCATTCACGTAATTCTGAAAACGCGAACCACCGCATTTAACCATGGCAAGGTGACTGGGAATATGGCAGAATATATATGCCCTCTGTAAGGAAATCAAACATGCAAAACGTCAGTACAGAGTCAAAGTTGAGTCGCAATTCAGTGGCTCAGACACAAGAAGTATGTGGCAGGGTCTACAGACAATCACGGACTACAAAGGGAAAACCAGCCACGTCGTGGACACCGACTTCTTGCTCCCGGACAACCTCAACACCTTCTTCGCCCGCTTTGAGGATATCATAGTGCCACCGTCGTGGCCCGCTGCCAAGCTCTCCTTCTCTGTGGCCGATGTGAGTAAGACATTTAAACGTGTTAACCCTTGCAAGGCTGCCGGCCCAGATGGCATCCCTAGCCGCGTCCTCAGAGCACGTGCAGACCAGCTGGCTGGAGTGTTTACGGACATTTTAAATCTCTCCCTATCCCAGTCTGCTATCCCCACTTGCTTCATGATGCCCACCATTGTTCCTGTACCCAAGAAAACAAAGGTAACTGAACTAAATTACTATTGCCCCGTAGGACTCACTTATGTCATCATGAAGTGCTTTGAGAGGCTAGTTAAGGATCATATCACCTCTACCTTATCTGACACCCTAGATCCACTTCAATTTGCTTACCGCAGCGGCAGCGTAGCCTAGTGGTTAGAGCGTTGGTAACCGAAAGGTTGCAAGATCGAATCCCCGAGGTGACTAGGTACAAATCTGTCGTTCTGCCCCTGAACAAGGTAGTTAACCCACTGTTCCTAGGCCGTCATTGAAAATAAGAATTTGTTCTTAACTGACTTGCCTAGTAAAATTAAAAATAATAATAATAATAGATCCACAGACGATGCAATCGCACTGCAAATTGCCCTATCCCATCTGGACAAGAGGAACACCTATGTAAGAATGTTGCTCATTGACTACAGCTCAGCATTCAACACCATAGTACCCTCCAAGCTCATCATTAAGCTCGGATATTAACCCCGTCCTGTGCAACTGTGTTCTGGACTTCCTGACGGGCCGCACCCGGGTGGTGAAGGTAAGAAACAACATCTCTACTTCGCTGATCCTCAACACAGGGGCCCCACAA
>NW_019956179.1:0-1243 GCF_002910315.2 Salvelinus sp. IW2-2015
CCATCTGTCCTTCTCTCTCTCTCCCTTTCTCCCCCATCCTTCTCTCTTCCTCCCCCTCTCCATCCTACCTTCTCCCTCCATCCTCTCACCCCTCCCTCCCTCTCCCTCTCTCCACGACCAAGTAGTGTTCAGTATGCAGGGGGAATAACTCATCCTATTAGCACGTAGGGCCCCCAGTATGGATGGTGTTAGCCTGTCGACCGTGTTTAAGAGTGGACCCGTCCTCCGCCATATTGTTTCTGGGAGGTGTAGTTTGTCTCTCCCCGTTCCCCTCCCTTCCCCTGTCCCTCAGCCTTTCCCCTCCGAATCCATGTGAGCAGAAGGATTTGGAATGAAAATTTGAAATAATCTGTTCAATGCAAGCCACGGTAATTCTGCCCTTCAAATTAGATTAGAATAGAAATGCCATCCGGGTGCTACTGTGTGAAACATATAGAGGAAACTGTGAAAGATTAAAATGTGAAAAACATATGGTTTGTAGAATSTGGTAGTTTTGGATTGGTAGATGATAGATGCGCTGCATGTACACTCTCCTTGGAGTTTCTAACATTGATCCAAGGCAGCTTGAAAATGACAGGCTGGAATGTGATTCTGTCAAAAACGTATATTATTTTACATTTCCAAATATGAATTTGAGTATCTTTTGAGGGGTCGTCGTGGACAGGTACATGATGACATCATAGTTCAAAGGAGTGTCAGCCGGGGTAAATCAATAAAACTAACTAAAATTGTTCCCTTGACGTACCTAAAAGAAGAGATGTTATTGTTAGTCGTGTCGTGTGCGGCTCAGTCGAGGTGAACGGGAGATGTTGTCATGTGGGAAACATCAGTGTCCTACCATCCATTCGTCAGTCTCTCCCCAACGTAAATCTCTCCCCAACGTAAATGATGATTAGGTAATGACAAGACTGGGAATGACTTTGATGTTTCTGCACAGATGGCTGGGATCACTGCTTGTCTCTCTAGCACCGTTTTCCCCATCCGGAAAATGCATACCAGCAGGCACGCGCACACAGGCACGCACATACACCCACAAAACCTCAGTCACACACTCTATCTTTGCTGGGTCTGTGAAGATCACAAATCAGCGCAGGCTGATGTGGTGTTGGTATTAGAAAAGCAATCCCAGAGTCCTCGGCTGCTAGGCCCTGTCTGTCTGTCTGTCTGTCTGTCTGTCTGTCTGTCTGTCTGTCTGTCTGTCTGTCTGTCTGTCTGTCTGTCTGTCTGTCTGTCTGTCTGTCTG
>NW_019956180.1:0-1242 GCF_002910315.2 Salvelinus sp. IW2-2015
GACTATTCTAAGGAGATTCAAACTTAAACCTTTGGAAAATAATATCTTGAAACTATTGAGCGTATCTGCGTACGAATTATTGCTGCCAGACACAAACATCAGGGTGGCAACTCTACAATGACAGTATGAATCAGTTATCTCTCTAATAGCTCCTTACAGGCACCACATACAATACATGTAGTTACTGATGACAGATTCCCACCATACGCACCTTGTTAGAGTGGCTTTAGGAAGCATACTTACAATAAATTCAACGTCAATCTTGGAAAATCAAATCAAATCAAAGTTTATTTGTCACGTGCGCCGAATACAACAGGTGTAGTAGACCTTACTGTGAAATGCTTACTTACAGGCTCTAACCAATAGTGAAAAAAAGGTATTAGGTGAACAATAGGTAGGTAAAGAAATAAAACAACAGTAAAAAGACAGGCTATATACAGTAGCGAGGCTATAAAAGTAGCGAGGCTACATACAGACACTGGTTAGTCAGGCTGATTGAGGTAGTATGTACTTGTAAATATGGTTAGAGTGWCTATTACTTGTAATGTATATAAAGTGCTGTTCAGATTTTCAAAGGTGGGGTGAAGTGTCTCAGAAAACCAATARGAGTTCACTATTWTCCTTACCATCAGATGAACTCATGGGCCAAAAGGCTTGACAGTAAAACCAGAGATAGGCCAGACAATCAACACAGCATCCTTGCTCTTTCACCAGCCCCTCCGGGATAGGCGTGTCGTATACGCCCATTTGTCTTTTTTACTCTTATCATTGGTCAAAGGAAACCGGCTGCTTGGATATGAAAGGAGAACATAAACTGCCAATCAAAATAGGGCGGGTTATGCTCTGTATGTAAAAATTGCTACGTTAGGTTAGTAAAAATGCCAGTCAGTCGAGTTAGTGTCTGTGACACGTCAAAAAAGGGTATTTCGGTTTTCGATATTCAAATTCTCCCCGAGGATAGGGGACAGAAATTTGGACAAATGGAAGAAGAGGCCAGTGAACAGATGCGACCCCTCTTGACATCCGTAAGTAACAAGTCGTGGTCACGATTTTTGTTTTGTTCACCTTTTTTAAAGTTTCTGGAAATTACTTGTTAGCTTGGTGGCTAGCAGTTCAGTTGAGGGCGCATTTCTCAAGAGAAAGGAATGGGTACGAAATGGGGGTGGGGGTTCATTTATGCTTTGCCACCAAGGCATATCGAGATGGAAGTGACAATAAACACGTAGTTAGCTAACTTACAAT
>NW_019956181.1:0-1242 GCF_002910315.2 Salvelinus sp. IW2-2015
CTCTTGAACATTAGACTCTGAGGCCTCATCTTCACTGTCACTTTCATTGTCAGGCTCAAAACGCCTCAAATTTGCCCGGATGGCCACCAATTTTTCAACCCTTGTATTAGTCAGCCTGTTGCATGCTTTGGGGTGTGTATTCCTAAACAAGGACCAGTTGCGCTCTGAGGCGGCTGATGTTGGTGAGATTTGGAGGATGATGGCGGCAACAGGGGAAAGAGCCTCAGACCCACAAAGTCCCTACCACCAGGTGGCTGATGAGATATGTTGGCATGACTGCCATATTGCATCTCCATTCCAAAGCCCTTGCTTGGAAGTGTACTTCGCCAGACTGCCAAGAACCTTGCCCTCCTCCAGACCAAGGTGGCGAGACACGGTTGTGATGACACCATAGGCCTTGTTGATCTCTGCACCAGAAAGGATGCTCTTGCCAGCATACTTGGGGTCCAAAATGTACACTGCGGCGTGTATGGGCTTCAGGCAAAAGTCTTCACGCCTTTTGATGTATTTCAGAACTGTAGTTTCCTCTGCTTGGAGCAACGGTGAAGTGGGCAGTACGGATTTCTTCTCTTACATCTGCAAGCAGAGTCTGAACATCAGACAGGGTGGCATTGTCTCCCTCAATCTGTGCAATGGCTACTGCTATAGGTTTCAGGCTGCTTACCACTCTCTCCCAAAATACATCCTCCAGGGGGATCATATTGATGGGGCTGTCCATATCAGCAGAGAGACTCCTTCCCCTCCAGGAGACTGTCAAACATGATGACAACACCACCCCAACGAGTGTTGCTGGGCAGCTTCAATGTGGTACTCTTATTCTTCTCACTTTGCTTGGTATGGTAGATTGTGGCTATAACTTGATGACCTTTCACATACCTAACCATTTCTTTGGCTCTCTTGTAGAGTGTATCCATTGTTTTCAGTGGCATGATGTCCTTGAGGAGCAGATTCAATGCATGAGCAGCACAGCCAATGGGTGTGATGTGAGGGTTGGACTCCTCCACTTTATACCAAGCAACCATCATGTTCGCAGAATTGTCTGTCACCAGTGCAAATACCTATACCTTCTGTGGTCCAAGGTCATTGATGACTGCCTTCAGCTCATCTTCAATGTAGAGACCGGTGTGTCTGTTGTCCCTTGTGTCTGTGCTCTTGTAGAATACTGGTTGGGGGGGGGTGGAGATGATGTAGTTAAATATTCCTTGCCCCCAAACATTCGACCACCCATCAGAGATGATTGCA
>NW_019956182.1:0-1242 GCF_002910315.2 Salvelinus sp. IW2-2015
CAACAACTAGTTGTCCAAACTTAATTTGATCAATTCCAAAAACTTAGATTATTTATTAGATCTACTTCCTCTTCTCGATCAGTTACTTTCAGTGACCATGTCTTATGTTAAAAAGATGTAGGTCTTTGATTATTTGCCATTTTGACCCACTAACAGACATTGCTGTGCACAGTGGTCATTCCACTAGTAGTCCGTGGAGGTAGACCTGCAAGCATTGAATGATGATGTATGTGCTTCTAGCAATGACGATTGTGCCATTTACTTTGTTGATGGTGGGAATGGGTAGTCTCATCTTTGAACGTCAATTTGTTCAACGGTTTTGAAATCCGTTCATCATGATCCATTACACCTCATAGCGCAACAAACTGTTTAACACGGATATATATGCTTTTCTTTCTTCAAACATACTGATAACGTTGAGAAAAAGTATCATAAAGTCAACAAAAATCTTGAATTACCCACAATCCTCTAAAAACAGAGCCACATGGCAAGTAGTTGCAAAAACTTTAAAATTGAGAGTAAATATGAAAAATTTGTAAATTAAACAGTATATTAAATTGAATTTACATTTTAGAATGTCATGCTTTTTTAACACAAAAATGAAGGTATTAAAATAAAGTTAAACCATAAATGTGCATTTTTATGTGAAAATCATAGAATTTTGGGGGTCTTATTTGCTTCCTTCTTTCACTTTGTTATACAGGCCAGTAATGTAGAGTGCATGCAATGTTGATCCTCTGTATTTTTGTGTAATGTGGAAGCAACATCATGTTATGGGTATGCTTGTCACCAGCAGAGACTGGGGAGTTTGTCAGGATCAAAAGAAATATGAAAAGGAGCTAAGCCCAGGTAAAATGTTAGCGGAAAACCGTAGTCCTCTGAAAACCTAACGCCGGGACAGAGTTTTATTTTTCAGCAAGACAATTACACACATTTGAATGCAAAATACACACTAGAATGGCTTCACAAGAGGAGTTGAGTGTTCCTGAGAGGTCCAGACACAGTCATGACTAAAATGTGCTTGAAAATCTGAGACAAAGTTTAAATATTGATTCGCAACCAAATTTTCTGAACTTGAGCAATTTTTACAAAAACAATGGATATGTGTTGTTCATTCGGAAAATAGTCTATAATTTTCTTTCACTTTGAAAATGAGGAGTAGTGTAGATCTACAACAACAAAAATCCAATGTAATCCCTTTTATTTTTTGGGGGGGAGCAGTGAAATGTAAAGACTGCAAGG
>NW_019956183.1:0-1242 GCF_002910315.2 Salvelinus sp. IW2-2015
AAATGTGATACGCCGTGGGGAATGTCCATTTTTATAGTTTACTTCGCTACTTAAGTCAACTCTCTCCACTCTCTCTCTGTCCATGCCACACAGACCTAGCCCCGCCCCTCAAGGAGCGCATTGGTTGTCCCTCGACCACGAGATACTTGCATTCAGTCTGCATGGTCAACGCAGCACATGCAACAATGATCATGACAATAATGCGGTTTTCACTTTGCTTCTTAATATAAATCCACTAGCAGTTTGTGTTTCTTACATCTGCAAACAGATCATTTGTATTTTCTTTGTAAGTTGGGCCTAAAGCTTGTTAGCCGCAAATGCTAATCGCTAATGCTAATAAATATGCTGAGTCTAAGCAATTGTAACTAGCTATAAAGCCTGATAATACCAGTGATGACGTGGGTCTACATCTCCATGTTGTTTGTGCAACAGAATCTTCTAAATCAGGAGAGGAATAAGTGACGTAAGAATATGGTACCTACATGAAGTAGATGTAGCCAAAGATTATAGGGCCCCCTAGGAAACACTTGTCAACTCTTTGGTTCCTACCCTGTCACAATAACTCCTCCCTGGCATTTTCATTTGTTGTCATGTCAAACACTGTATTCAAAGTGCCCACTATTATGTTCTAACTATAGAATTTGAAATGTCATCATTCTATTTCCATGATTCCAACAGTCAAATCGCAATTGCAACATTTGGTTAAAAATAAGACCTAGATTGTTTGCCCATATCGTGCAGCTCTACGTGGCAGTGTGGAAATTATCTCAAATGAGTGCAGGAAATGCAGAAATTTATAAAAATGCTGAAAATAATTTTGGGTAAAATTGAACAGTATTTTTTATTTGATTTAACTAGGCAAGTCAGTTAACTTCTTTGGGGTAGGGGGCAGCATTTTCACTTTTGGATAAATAGCATGCCCAAATTCATCTGCCTGCTACTCATCCCCAGAATATAAGATATGCATATTATTAGTAGATTTGGATAGAAAACACTCTGAAGTTTCTAAAACTGTTTGAATCATGTCTGTGAGTATAACAGAACTTATGTAGCAGGCAAAACACCGAGAACCATCCATTTTTTTTTATTTTTTTTTTAGTCTTTTCAATTAGTTTTAATTGAGAAACCAGATTTCTAAGGGACTTGTTTGCAGTTCCTACCGCTTCCACTGGATGTCACCAGTCCTTAGAAATTGGTTGAGGTTTTTCCTTTGTGTAATGAAGAAGTACGGCCATCTTGAAT
>NW_019956184.1:0-1242 GCF_002910315.2 Salvelinus sp. IW2-2015
ACTCTCCTTTGACAAGGGGTACATTTTTAGCCCTGCCACCCGTCTCCACCCCTCCCCTATCTGCATTGCACTATTCTCTAGTCAGTCAGTCAAGCAGATAGTCACGTATAGAGTAAAGAGCATTAGGTGGCTTTTGAAGAGGTGTCTGCTTCGCGTCAGCAACACGACACTGTCATTGTTCTCACCACGCTCTACTGATTACATGATCTACTTCAGACACAGGAGAGAGAGGGAGAGGGAGGGAGAGAGAGAGATTGAGGCCGAGAGGGGAAAGAGAAAGCGAGAGAGAGCGCAGGAGAGAGAGGGAGAAAGAGCTGTCTCTTATACACATCTAGATGTGTATAAGAGACAGGTGTGTGTGTGTGCACGCGGCTGTTTCACATTGAGCTGTGATAACTCAGATGATTCCCTTCTCTCTGCAGAGGCTCAGACAGACCTGTCTCTTATACACATCTAGATGTGTATAAGAGACGTGTGTGTGTGTGTGTGTGTGCACGCGGTGTGTGTGTGTGCACGCGGTGTGTGTAGGAGTGTGTGTGTGCTGCATCTCTTTACCCTTAGGGCCCCACACAGCTCTATAAACGTGTCAGGTCTCATGAGGCAGATAGTGACAAACAGAGACACCCACTGACACTGCCCACCTAGATTCATTAACTCTGACTGCGACCAGATCTATACACTCCTTCAGACATACTGTCATGGCTCGTTACACAAACAGACAACCAAAAGTCCCCTATGGACCCTGGTGAAAAGTAGTGCACTACATAGGGAATAGGGTGCTAATTGGGACTCATTCAGTGTGACAGTGGATAGGACTTCAATGAATAGTGATACCCAGAGAGGATTCCATATAGCAATATTCCATATTTTAACAAAGTAACAAAACATTGACTTAAATTGAGTTTTACTTCAAAAAAACTCCTCCAGATTTGAAATGTCAAGTCCTGTGAGTGCATGAGAGACAAACTGAGAGGATTGAAGAGAACGGTATAGGAAATGGAGAATGGGTAAACAAGAGACCCATGGGAAAACTTGCCCTGATATCTTAAGGCAAAACACTGTAAACTTACATTACTACTAACTCATCATGAGGAAAAAGGAGAAGGAAGTGGCGCCACTGAATCTTCCACAGACGTGATATGCAGCATCAGACTAGCGGAAAACAGTTTTGGAGTCACAATGCTAGTCAACAGATAGATGATTGAGCTGGCAGTCATACTCACTCTCTCTCGCTTCTCTCTC
>NW_019956185.1:0-1242 GCF_002910315.2 Salvelinus sp. IW2-2015
GTCAGGGCTCTGTGCAGTCCACTCAAGTTCTTCCACACTGACCTCGACAAACCACTTCGGTATGGACCTTGCTTTCTGCATAGGGGCATTGTTATGCTGAAACAGGAAAGGGCCTTCCCCAAACTGTTGCCACAAAGTTGAAAGCACRGAATCATCTAGAATTTTATTGTACGCCGTAGCGTTAAGATTCCCTTCACTGGAACTAAGGGGCCAAGCCCGAACCATGAAAAACAGCCCCAGGCCATTGGTACTCCTCCACCAAACTTTACAATTGGCAGTATTCATTGTAAAGTTTGCAGGTAGCATTCTCTTGGCATCTGACCAAACYAAGATTTGTCCGTCGGACTGCCAGATGATGAAGCGTGATTCATCACTCCAGAGAATGAGTTTCCACTGCTCCAGAGTCCAATGGGAGCAAGCTTTACACCACTCCAGCCGACGCTTGAAAATCACTGAGCTCTTCAGTAAGGCCATTTTACTGCCAATGCTTGTCTATGGAGATTGTGGCACAGAGCCATGCAATCACCCGACCTCAACCCAATTGAGATGGTTTGGGATGAGTTGTACTACAGAGTGAAGGAAAAGCAGCCAACATATGATTCCACATGTGTTATTTCAGTTTTGATGTCTTCACTATTATTCTACAATATAGAAAATAGTAAAAATAAAGAAAAACCTTTGAATGAGTAAGTGTGTCCAAACTTTTGTGTAGTACTGTATATATAAAGAGAAAGGGGGATACTTAGTCAGTTGTAAAACTGAATGTATACAACTGAAATGTCTCTTCCGCATTTCACCGCTCTGAATCAGAGCGGTGCGGGGGGCAGCCTCAATTGACATCCATGTCATCGGTGCCCAGGGAACAGTGGATTAACTGCCTTGCTCAGTGACAGAACGACTGATTTTTACCTTGTCAGCTCGGGGATTTGCCAGGCTACCATATACGTACAGTTGAAGTCAGAAGTTTACATAGACCTTTGCCAAATACATTTAAACTCAGTTTTTCACAATTCCTGACATTTAATCAGAGTAAAAATTCCCTGTCTTAGGTCAGTTAGGATCACCACTTTATTTCCCACAACATGATGCTGCCACCCCCGTGCTTCAAGGCTGGGATGGTGTTCTTCGGCTTGCAAGCCTCCCCCTTTTTCCTCCAAACATAACTTTGGTCTTTATGGCCAAACAGTTATTTTTTTGTTTCATCAGACCAGAGGACATTTCTCCAAAAAGTACGATCTTTGT
>NW_019956186.1:0-1242 GCF_002910315.2 Salvelinus sp. IW2-2015
GACTATTCCATGTGAGAAATTGCCAAGAAACTGAAAATCTCGTACAAAGCTGTGTACTACTCCCTTCACAGAACAACGCAAACTGGCTCTAAACAGAATAGAAAGAGGAGTGGGAGGACCCGGTGCACAACTGAGCAAGTACATTAGAGTGTCTAGTTTGAGAAACAGATGCCTCACAAGTCCTCAACTGGCAGCTTCATTAAATAGTACCCGCAAAACACCAGTCTCAACGTCAACAGTGAAGAGGCGACTCCGGGATGCTGGCCTTCTGTCCAGTGTCTGTGTTCTTCTGCCCATCTTAATCTTTTATTTTATTTGGCAAGTCTGAGATCTGGCTTTTTCTTTGTAACTCTGCCTAGAAGGCCAGCATCCCGGAGGCCATCAAACCCACAAATGCTGATGCTCCAGATACTGAACTAGTCTAAAGAAGGTCTGTTTTATTGCTTCTTTAAATCAGAACAACAGTTTTCAGCTGTGCTAATTTAATTGGAAAAGGGTTTTCTAATGATCAATTTTAAAATGATAAACTTAGATTAGCTAACACAACGTGCCATTGGAACACAGGAGTGATGGTTGCTGATAATGGGCCTCTGTACGCCTATGTAGATATTCCATAACAAATCTGCAGTTTCCAGCTACAATAGTCATTTACAACATTAACAATGTCTACACTGTATTTCCGATCAATTTCATGTTATTTTAATGGACAAAAAAATAGATTTTCTTTCTAACAAGGACATTTCTAAGTGACCCCAACATTTGGAACGGTAGTGTATATGCAATGGGTGTGTAAGCCATTAAGGCGTCCACCCACGGTGCTCAAAATAAAATAAATCACAATTTGATTATGGTAATTCAGCTTAACAAAACATGCAACTCCTGTAATGAAGCAGCCAATAATACATAATTTTCAAACACTTGCCAAAATGCAATTCGTGTGAAAAAGGGAGAACACTATTCTAAACAGAGCACCTGATTCGAGCGATAGGCTATATGACAGAGATGACAATCTCTGTTAGAAACTTAGAAAGAGGGTGTATCTAAAGATGCAACAACTTGGATGGGTTGCTAATATGACTAGGATTGTGCCTTTGGCTTCTGGACAATGAAAGGAAGTCGATATGAAAACCAATAGAACAGGAGAGAAATGGCATATGTGGAAGTCTTTTAAAGGCAGCGCAGCGCGTTTGGCAAAAGGCCTAGCTGATTATTGAGTTGCGGCTGTCAGTGAAAAGCATCTAA
>NW_019956187.1:0-1241 GCF_002910315.2 Salvelinus sp. IW2-2015
GATAATCCAAATAAAGTGTGTATGTATGTGCGTTAGTAACAGAAGGGATAAAAATAACGGTTTTGTATATGCACGTCAGAGATCTCTCGAGAATAAACGCTATTGGTTAATTTGGAGACTGGTCTTTTGTCTATTTTATGCAAATAAGAAACTTACAAATTCTTAGAAACTGACAGTGTTTGCTTTGTTATAATTTAACTGGTTAACGAACACATAGGAAACTAATTCCTATAACAATGAATAACCCTTATGATGTAACTGGAKTGATGATAGATGTTCTATGTTTTTGTTTAATTATTTCACTGCCATACTGTGTTTGATCTTGTCTAGCCATCTTGTCTCAAGAGGACCACAATGGAAATAAGTCCCAGACTTTGTGTGTTARCCTCAATGATTTTATTCATGTGCATGTATGGCTTTTAAGTTTTATGTGTGCTTGTTTTTTTTTTATGGTTGAATTAATAAACTAAACTAAAAGAGCCCCAGAGTTCCTCTGTGGAGATGGGAGAACCTTGCAGAAGGACAAACATCTCTGCAGCACTCCACCAATCAGGCCTCTATGTCAGAGTGGCCAGATGGAAGCCACTCCTCAGTAAAAGGCATATGACAGCCCGCTTGGAGTTCACCAAAAGGCACCTAAAGGACTCAGACCATGAGAAACAAGATTCTCTGATCTGATGAAATCAAGATTTTACTCTTTGGCCTGAATGCCAAGCGTCACGTCTGGAGGAAACTTGGCACCCTCCCTACGGTGAAGCATGGTGGAGGCAGCATCATGCTGCAGGAGCAGAGAGAGTTTAGAGAGATCCTTGATGAAAACCTGCTCCAGAGTGGTCAGGACCTCAGACTGGGGCGAAGGTTCACCTTCCAACAGGACAATGACCCCAAGCACACAGACAAGACAATGGAGGAGTGGCTTCGGGACAAGTTTCAGAATGTCCTTGAGTGGCCAAGCCAGAGCCCGGACTTGAACTCAATCGAACTTCTCTGGAGAGACCTGAAAATAGCTATGCAGCGATGCTACCCATCCAACCTGACAGAGCTTGAGAAGATCTGAAGAGAAGAATGGGAGAACCTCCCCAAATACATGTGCCAAGCTTGTAGCGTCGTAACCAAGAAGTAATTGGTAATTGTAATTGCTGCCAAAGGTGCTTCAACAAAGTACAACTTTTTTTAAACATTTCTCAAAACCAGTTTTTGCTTTGTCATTATGGGGAATTTAGTGTAGATTGAGGGGGGGA
>NW_019956188.1:0-1241 GCF_002910315.2 Salvelinus sp. IW2-2015
AAAAAGGAATAATATGGTTGGACAAAGTGCCATTTGACTGCAAGCCAGCTCCACATCAATGGTGGTGTGATTATCTCTCTCTCACTCGCTCTCTCGCGCTCTTCATTCGTCACTCGCTTTCTTCATTCGTCTCTCTCTCACTCGCTCTCTCGCGCTCTCCATACAGTATTCCATTGCGAGATACAGTTTTTCATAGTGCACGGTTCTGACTGTCTCTGGTGGCTGACCTGCCTATACTGTGCCCCTCCCAGCTCTCCCTCCTTTGCTAGCGCGCTATGAAAGATGCACGTGTTTGTGTTCTTGGAAGTACGGCAACTAATCAGTCTCCTCCGTTACAAACATACTTCATCTTCCCAGTGGAATCTAATCTTGACGTGCAAGAAGTCAAGGGATMACTTATTTTGGAGTCTACTCTTCACCACTACGGCATCATCGTTAACAGTGGGGGAAAAAGGCAGAGAAAGGCAAGCGACAATATGAACGAAGTCCTTGTATGGCAAGACTTTGAAAATGTATGAGGTGGAATTGAGGTACGGTAATGGTAGGACAGGTGCAGTGCTTAACCATTTGAAACAGACGCACCATGACACCCAAAACCATTGCTGGCAGCAGCGCAGCTACATTTTGAGTTCACATGAAATTTTGCTTATTGTTTTAACGGAAAACTGAACAAAAAAATTGCAGTTTAAACGTTAGTATTTTTCCCCACATTTGTCACATCCCTAACACACACCCGGTGGAATCAATTTCTATCCCACAAAAATCAGGAATCAACACCCAATAGTCAATACAGAAGACAATTAGAGAGTCTCTAAAGACTGGAAAGGGTAACGGTACTGACCTCGTAGAGAGAGAGATGGCCTTCATCCCAAGTGGCACCCTATTCCCCTATACAAAGCATTCGGAAAGTATTCAGACCCCTTGACTTTTTCCAGATTTTCTTACGTTACAGCCTTATTTTTGGGCAAAAACTGAAACATCACATTTACATAAGTATTCTGTCACGACTTCCGCCGAAGTTGGTCCCTCTCCTTGTTCGGGCGGCGTTCGGCGGTCGACGTCACTGGCCTTTTAGCCATCGCCGATCCACTTTTCATTTTTCATTTGTTTTGTCTTTGTCTTACACCTGGTTTAAATTCCCCAATKACTTGTTCATTATTTAACCCTCTGTTCCCCCATGTTTGTTTGAGAGTAATTGTTTATTGTATTGCGGTCCGTATTTGTGGCCTTGTATTTATACA
>NW_019956189.1:0-1241 GCF_002910315.2 Salvelinus sp. IW2-2015
CTACAAGGTTCTCTCTGAAATATTTATAAAATGTGTTAGTAACATAATTGATCTTTAGATGGTTTTTCATACAAATACAACATTTGAACTTGGCAACGTAAGGATCTATGTGCGAACCAATTACAAGCCAGAACAAATACAGATGGACCCCCCCGTGGGTCCACATTTGGTTTGTTCCTACTAGCACTACACAATGGATTCAAATAATCAAATCTTGAGTTGGTTATTTGAATCAGCTGTGCAGTGCTAGAGCAAAAACCAAAATGCGCATCCGTGGTGGGCCACATGAACAAGTTTGGGAAACCGTGATCTAGGCTAGTCCGCAATAATGGCTGGCAAGCAACAACAAAAAAAGTCACGAGTCATGAAGGCAGTCAAATTCCACATGACCGTTTAGTCACGGTAATTAGGCTTCTCCAAGCTCTGGCGGAAATGGGTACAAAAGTATCTATATCCACAGTAAAACGAGTCCTATATCGACATAACCTGAAAGGCAACTCAGCAAGGAAGAAGCCACAGCTCCAAAACCACCATAAAAAAGACAGACTACGGTTTGCAACTGCACATGGGGACAAAGATCGTACTTTTTGGAGAAATGTCCTCTGGTCTGATGAAACAAAAATAAAACCGTTTGGCCATAATGACCGAGCTACCGAGTTATGTTTGGAGGAAAAGGGGTGAGGCTTGCAAGCCAAAGAACACCATCCCAACCGTGAAGCACGGGGCTGGCAGCAACATGTGGGGATGCTTTGCTGCAGGAGGGACTGTTGCACTTCTCAAAATAGATGGCACCATGAGGAAAGAAAATTGTGTGGCTATATTGAAGCAACATCAAGACATCAGTAAGGAAGTTACTGACCTAAGACAGGGAATTTTTACCAGGATTAAATGTCAGGAATTGTGAAAAACTGAGTTTAAATGTATTTGGTTAAGGTATATGTAAAGTTCAGACTATTTCAACTGTATTTGCTTGACAATCACCGGCTGACAATTTTGTGACCGCCACAGCCCTAGTTGCACCCCCCCCAAAAAAACGGATTTACAAAATGTCTCAGGATTCTGATACTCTGCACTTTAGGTACCTTTAAGGCGAGACCCTTAAATGAGTTATGAAAGAAATCCACTACCAAACAATTCTGAGATCTGAAAACTGATGTTCAATATCTCAGAAATCTMCTTTTCGCTAGAACCTTATAGTCCCAAGCTGTCACAGGCTGACATTCGAGCAGTTTCACATGCAG
>NW_019956190.1:0-1240 GCF_002910315.2 Salvelinus sp. IW2-2015
GATGGCGCTGGGCAGACGGATGGCTCAGATGGCGCTGGGCAGACGGATGGCTCAGATGGCGCTTGGCAGACGGATGGCTCAGATGGCGCTTGGCAGACGGGCAGCTCTGGCCGGATGAGGCGCACTGTAGGCCTGGTGCGTGGTACCGGAACTGGAGGTACCGGGCTAAGGACACGCACCATCAGGCTAGTGCGGGGAACAGCAACAGGGCACACTGGACTCTCAAAGCGTACTATAGGCCTGGTGTGTGGTACCGGCACTGGTGGTACCGGGCTGAGGGCACGCACATCAGGACAAGTACGGGGAGAAGGAACAGTGTGTACAGGGCTCTGGAGACGCACAGGAGGCTTGGTGCGTGGTGTAGGCACTGGTGGTAATAGGCTGGAGACACGCACCACAGGGCTTGTGCGTGGAGGAGGAACAGGGCTCTGGAGACATGCGTGGTGTAGGCACTGGTGGTAATGGGCTAGGGCGGGGAGGTGGCGCCGGAAATACCGGACCGTGCAGGCGTACTGGCTCCCTTGAGCACTGAGCCTGCCCAACCTTACCTGGTTGTATGCTCCCCGTCGCCCGACCAGTGCGGGGAGGTGGAATAACCCGCACCGGGCTATGTAGGCGAACAGGGGACACCATGCGTAAGGCTGGTGCCATGTATGCCGGCCCGAGGAGACGCACTGGAGACCAGACGCGTTGAGCCGGCTTCATGGCACCTGGCTCAATACTCAATCTAGCCCGGCCGATACGAGGAGCTGGTATGTACCGCACCGGGCTATGCACACGTACAGGAGACACCATGCGCTTTACTGCGTAACACGGTGTCTGCCCGTACTCTCGCTCTCCACGGTAAGTACAGGGAATATGCGCAGGTCTCCTACCTGACTTCGCCACACTCCCTTTTAACCTCCCCCCAAGAAATTTTGGGGGTTTCCTCTCGGATTTCCAGCCACGTCTCCTTGCTGCCTCCTCATACCACCGCTCCTGGGCTTTCGCTGCCTCCCTCTCTTCAAACGAGCGGTGATATTCCCCTGTCTGAGCCCATGGACCTTTTCCGTCCAATATTTCCTCCCAAGTCCACGAGTCCTGGTTACTTGGCCGCTGCTGCTGGTTCCTATCACGCCGCTTGATCCTTTGTTGGTGGGTGGTTCTGTAACGGCTGTTCTCCTCCTCTTCGCTTGAAGAGGAGGAGTAGGGATTGGACCAAAGCGCAGCGTGTTGTGAAGACATAATGCAGTTTATTAAA
>NW_019956191.1:0-1240 GCF_002910315.2 Salvelinus sp. IW2-2015
TGAAATACATTTTGTACATATATGCGCGAATTGAATGTGAGGCTGGGCTGCGCCTACTGGTTAAATTCGTGTCTTTTCTCACGAATTAAGTAGCACAGAAATTCGTGTATTTTCAAACGAATTGAACCACCCCAAAAAATGCACAAAAACGCACGAAATCTGCTGAAATACAACCACCCCAAAAATGCACAAAAACGCACGAAATCTGCTGAAATACATTTTGTACATATATGCGCGAATTGAATGTGAGACTGTGTTGCACCTAGCGGTGTAAAGTCTCTGTTCCATCGATAGGTGGTTCACAGAGGTTACAGTTTCTATGTGATGGAAGACGTATGAGATCACGTTTTACCTACCTTTTAGTAGAGTACGGATGGGATTTACAAATAGTGCCACTTGGTATCATTTTGCATTGAATCGTTACCAATCGTTAAAAGACTGTCAATCGGAGGTTCTGTGTTGGTACAATACGTGGATTATTTATTATTAGCATCGAAAGACGAAGAAATTTATATGCGAGATCTCACCACATTGGTAGACTATTTGGCGGAAGAGGGTCATATAGCAACATGTTACTAGTGCAAGATGGACAAACTGGGAGTTAACGTTAAATGGGGAAAATCTACAACTTCAATAGATTGGTGCTTTGAATCCTGCGTCGTTTATACTGTTGCATGGGAGGGTGAATCGCATACATGTCACCCAGATCAGATTACTCCAAAACCCAGGCCTGATTTGCAAGAGACGGCATTGGAATCTGGAAAAATATGGTATACAGATGGCTCTAGTTACATGACCACGGAAGGGAAGAGAGTAACGGGGTAAGCTGTGTGTGATGCATTTGGAGTAGTTCATGATTTCGGTACATTGTGGTCACAACGGGGCATGTAAACAGCGACAGGAACACCATTAAAAAATGGTTTGGAGGAAGAGGCATTATTAGAAGCATGTCAGTTACCCAGTAAATTAAGAGGTGACATGTGAACCTCATACTAGTCGTACAGATAAAATCGCCATAGGTAATCGTGAAGCAGACGGAATGGCTAAGGCGGCTGCCTTGGTGAGAGAAAGTGTTAGAGAACCACATGTAAATATTGCGGATTCCTTACGATGAGAAATTGGCTAAATTTGTCACAGGAAAACGTGTTTGGGGTTGTAGATTCTAGGCGAAATGCCAGGGGAATGGATTCTAAAGGTAACACATTTAAATTATATGACCAAACACTCTCAGAAGGCCTTG
>NW_019956192.1:0-1240 GCF_002910315.2 Salvelinus sp. IW2-2015
CTCCCGTACTGACTCGGGAGAGGCGAAGTTCGAGAGCCATGCGTCCTCCGAAAAACATGACACCACCAAGCCACACTACTTCTTGACACACTGCTCGCTTAACCCGGAAACCAGCCGCACCAATGTGCTGGAGGAAACACCGTACACCTGGCGACCGTGTTAGCGTGCATTGCGCCCGGGCCTGCCACAGGAGTCGTTAGAGCGCGATGGGACAAGGACAACACGGCCGGCCAAACTCTCCCCTAACCCGGGTCAATTGTGCGACACCTTATGGCTCTCCCGGTCGCGGCCTGGGAACGAACCAGGATCAGTAGGTGACACAGCTAGCGATGCACTGCCTTATACTGCTGCACCACTTGGGAGGCCCTGCCTGATTTTATACACCTGTCGGGTGCGGCTTAATTAGCCAACTCCACTAATTAACAGTATGTCCATGTAGTGCATCTTACTCAATGGTAGGAATAGGTTTGGTCCAGATCAGATGTTGGTATTTATTGACTATTACGTGAATCCTATAAATCAAAAGGGCCAATTTGGATGCAATCAATTAGCTTAATTTCTCAAAGATGAAATGTAATTTCAACAAAATAATGTTGCAGGAATGCTAATCTTACCTGTTACTAACTACAGACACTATTTCATAAGAATCATTGTGATGGTGGGTGTCATGGCTGAAATGACATGGAAGAATTCAGGGGTAAACAAAATGTATTACTATTTTCTAGCTATTATCGGTCATTGTAAGTCGCTCTGGATAAGAGCGTCTGCTAAATGACTTAAATGTAAATGTAAATGTAAATTGTCCTGTGTTTTTATTCCATAAACAATTCACCTTTTATTGAATTAAACAGATAGTGTGACCATCTGTAGATAGACTATCAACAAACTCTTCTGTTGATAAGAAACTGCTTGCCAATGTTAGGTTGGGGTTATGTTTAGAATAAGGGTAAGGTTAGAGAGCTAGTAGATAGATAGTTGACATGCTACTGATAGTCTGTAGAGAAATTACAGGTGGATTTAAAATTAAACTGCTATGTGTGTAATGGAACTGTATAATCTCTGAGATTTAATTAATTAAGCATGTTCATTTACCAGTATTATCCACGTCCCAGTCTTCCTCCTCCTTGACTACAATGTTAAATCTGGGTATTTCACTGCAGTTGTCGATGTCTCTATGGTTAGAGTCAGGAACCAGTGACTCTGGAGGGTTGGGTTCAGTGGAGCAGGAGAGAGGGGGGTT
>NW_019956193.1:0-1239 GCF_002910315.2 Salvelinus sp. IW2-2015
TCTTGGCCAGGTCGCAGTTGCAAATGAGAACTTGTTCTCAACTAGCCTACCTGGTTAAATAAAGGTGAAAAAAAAGAAAAAAAAAAAAAAAAAGAATACTACTTCATCTCTCCACCCTCACTTAACAGGCTGTCTGATTTTCTAGTGTAGGCCCAAGTTACAGCAAATATCACACCAAATGTTAGTGTACTTCACAGGAGAGGCATTTGATCGTAAACATGTATTTTTTATCAAAATGCGTTTTTGGGCAGAAATGCCTTCTGGAAGTTTCATGTGCCTTAATAAAACACTTGTATTCCATAAATACAAATAAAAACATTAAATGATGAGCATAGTTGGTTTAGTCATGGAAAAAGACAGGAACCTTCCTGCTAGCCATGATTGGCTGAGATAATGGATGGGTTGGACATCCGGGAGATGAGTTTGGATTGGTCTGTCATGTAGCATGCTTCTGTCTATAACGTGAGCTGTTCAGTATGTGTTGATAGTCCTTTCTACTGTGCCGTTTTTGAAAGATATAACGTTAGCCATCGAGAACTACAAAAGTTTTGCTACTTTTCTCAACAACATTGATGCCCTGAATTTAGCAGGCACTATTGACAGATCAGTTGGACAATGTGATGGGCTACTTTCTGCACATGCCACGGTCAGTGTGAACCTGAGTGACTTGACAACGCTGGCCAAACAAGATGTAGCTACAAACAAAACAGTTAAATGGTTCCAGTCTGCCGTGAGCGTTCATCCATGTATACAGGTAAGAGTCTAGCTACATTTATAGATATAAGTTTCAAATTTAGTCAGAAAGTCGTTTTTCATTGCAAGTTAAAGCATACTGTTAGCTAACTAGCGAACGTTAGCTTTCCGGGTCGCTAACTAAAGTCACGTGTATGATCTGTGTAGTAATATTATTCTAATCAGAAATCCATTTGCATTGCTAGTTATAGCCTAATGTTAGCTAGCTAACATTGAACCTGGTTGTTTAGCTTTAGCTACCTACAGATTCATACTACAGCTATGACAATGTTTGTATTGGTAGTAGTATGAGGTGGGATTATGTCAGTTTATTGTTTAGCTAGCTAGCTACATGTCTGAACAAAAGACTCTACTTTGCCAGATGATTGCATGACCCATCAAGTTAGCCAGGTGTGTCTGAGGGTGATTACGGCCATCTATTGAATTTCATGAACATGTGTACATGTCTAGACAATAGTGACCCATCTACTCAGCTAGATGTGGCTG
>NW_019956194.1:0-1239 GCF_002910315.2 Salvelinus sp. IW2-2015
AGAGCAGAGACACCACCCAGGAGATTGCCCTGACTGATCAACAACACAGAACACATTGGCTTCTGTCACTGGGATTTCCCTCAATGGAAATGGTCATCCACATGACATGACTGTTAATATCGGTGAGGTGGAAAACACCATCGTTAACACACTTTGGATTCCCCTTGTGTGTGTGTGTGTGTATGCACCAGAGGAGGCTGGTGAAGGGAGGACGGCTCATAATAATGGATGGAATGGTATTGAAGACCATTCCCCTTCAGATTAACTAATTGCTCCAAATTGGTCTAGGCCACGCCCCTTCCCACTACACCTGTTTCCACACCTGTTGTCACTCCCAAATCACCACTCCTCGGCCTCTTTCTCACTCCTCAGCCTCTTTCCTCCTGACCACAACACATCCTCTGATGAGGAAGCCAGATGTTCCAGGTTTCCACGGGTGACATTCTCTTCCTTCCCTTCTGTGCGTGAAATAATCAGTAGGAGCATTATGTATTACATGGTTGTGTTTATGCAGCATGTGCCCCGTTTCAGAAAATTGGGCATATGACAGGCGTCACTACTTCACAGGAGAACGTAAAAAACTTTCCTTCATACATTTTTGGCAGAAATGCTTTCTTGAACATGTGAACTTTCATGTGCATTAATATCTGTACATACGAATTAGAGGTCGACCGATTATTCGGAATGGCCGATTAATTAGGGCCGATTTCAAGTTTTCATAACAATCGGAAATGGGTATTTTTGAACACCGATTTGGACAAAAATTTTTTTTTACACCTTTATTTAACTAGGCAAGTCAGTTAAGAACACATTCTTATTTTCAATGACTACCTAGGAACGGTGGGTTAACTGTCTTGTTCAGGGTCAGAACGACAGATTTTTACCTTGTCAGCTCGGGGATTCAATATTGCAACCTTACGGTTAACTAGTCCAGCGCTCTAACCACCTGCCTTACATTGCACTCCATGAGGAGCCTGCCTGTTACGCGAATGCAGTAAGAAGCCAAGGTAAGTTGCTAGCTAGCATTAAACTTATCTTATAAAAAACAAYCAATCAATCAATCATAATCACTAGTTAACTACACATGGTTGATGATATTACTAGTTTATCTAGYGTGTCCTGCGTTGCATATAATCGATGCGATGCGCATTCGCGAAAAAGGACTGTCGTTGCTCCAACGTGTACCTAACCATAAACATCAATGCCTTTCTTAAAATCAATACACAAGTATATATTTTT
>NW_019956195.1:0-1239 GCF_002910315.2 Salvelinus sp. IW2-2015
CCATTGATCATCCTTCAGATGTTTCTACAACTTGATCGGAGTCCACGTGTAGTAAATCCAATTGATTTGATATGATTTGGAAACCAAGCCATGAGATCAAAAGGAATTGTCCGTAGAGCTCCGAGACAGGATTGTGTCGAGGCACAGATCTGGGGAAGGATACCAAAACAATGTCTGCAGCATTGAAGGTCCCTAAGAACACAGTGGCCTCCATCATTCTTAAATGGAACAAGTTTGGAACCACCAAGACTCTTCCTAGAGTTGGCCGCCCAGCCAAACTGAGCAATCGGGGAAGAAGGGCCTTGGTCAGGGAGGTGACCAAGAACCTGATGGTCACTGACAGAGCTCTAGCGTTCCTCTGTGGAGATGGTTGTCTCTCGAAGGTTCTCCCATCTCTGCAGCACTCCACCAATCAGGCCTTTATGGTAGAGTGGCCAGACGGAAGCCACTCCTCAGTGGAGTTTGCCAAAAGGCACCTAAAGTCTCTCAGACCATGAGAAACAAGATTCTCTGGTCTGATGAAACCAAGTTAAACTCTTTGGCCTGAATGCCAAGTGTCACATCTGGAGGAAACCTGGCACCATCCCTACGGTGAAGCATGGGTGGCAGCATCATGCTGTGGGGATGTTTTTCACCGGCAGGGACTGGGAGACTAGTCAGGATCGAGGGAAAGATGAACAGAGCAAAGTACAGAGAGATCATTGATGAAAACCTGCTCCAGAGCACTCAGGACCTCAGACTGGGGCGAAGGTTCACCTTCCAACAGGACAACGACCCTAAGCACACAGCCAAGACAACACAGGAGTGGCTTCGGTACAAGTCTCTGAATGTCCTTGAGTGGCCCAGCCAGAGCCTGGACTTGAACCTGATCGAACACCTCTGGAAAGACCTGAAAATAGCTGTGCAGTGATGCTCCCCATCCAACCTGACAGAGCTTGAGAGGATCTGCAGAGAAGAACGGGAGAAACTCCCCAAAATACAGGGGTACCAAGCTTGTAGCGTCATACCCAAGTAGACTTGAGGCTGTAAACGCTGCCAAAGGTGCTTCAACAAAGTACTTAAAGGGTCTGAACACTCTGTAAATGTGAGATTTTTTTAATATACTGTATATATAGTATATAAAAAAAAGGAGAAAAAAAATGTAAAAAAAATGTTTTTGTTTTGTCATTATGGGGTATTGTGTGTAGATTGACGAGGTGAAAAAACAACAATTGAATCCATTTTAGAATAAGGCTGTAT
>NW_019956196.1:0-1239 GCF_002910315.2 Salvelinus sp. IW2-2015
ATTTATCAGGAATACAGTGTAGACATTGTTAATGTTGTAAATGACTATTGTAGCTGGAAATGGCAGATTTTTTAAAATTGAATATCTACATAGGCATACAGAGGCCCATTATCAGCAACCATCACTCCTGTGTTCTAATGGCACGTTGTGTTAACTAATCCAAGCTTATCATTTTAAAAGGCTAATTGATCATTAGAAAACCCCTTTGCAATTATGTTAGCACAGCTGGAAACTGTTGTGCTCATTAAAGAAGCAATACAACTGGCCTTCTTTAGACTAGTTGAGTATCTGGAGCATCAGAATTTGTGGGTTCGATTTACAGGCTCCAAATGGCCAGAAACAAAGAACTTTCTTCTGAAACTCATCGGTCTATTCTTGTTCTGAGAAATTAAGGCTATTCCATGCAAGAAATTGCCAAGAAACTGAAGATCTCGTACAACGCTGTGTACTACTCCCTTCACAGAACAGCACAAACTAGCCTCGCTACTTTTATAGCCTCGCTACTGTATATAGCCTGTCTTTTTACTGTTGTTTTATTTCTTTACCTAACCTTTTGTTCACCTAATACCTTTTTTGCACTATTGGTTAGAGCCTGTAAGTAAGCATTTCACTGTATGGTATTCGGTGCACAGGTATATACCTGTATATATATACCAGGTATATACCAGGTATATACCTGTTGTATTCGGTGCACATGACAAATAAACTTTGATTTGATTTGAAACCAGAATAGAAAGAGTAGGATGCCCCGGTGCCTAACTGAGCAAGAGGACAAGTACATTAGAGTGTCTAGTTTGAGAAACAGATGCCTCACAAGTCCTCAACTGGCAGCTTCATTAAATAGTACCCACAAAACACCAGTCTCAACGTCAACAGTGAAGAGGTGAGTCCAGGATGCTGGCCTTCTAGGCAGAGTTGCAAAGAAAAAGCCATATCTCAGACTGGTCAATAAAAATTAAAGATTAAGATGGGCAGAAGAACACAAGACACTGGACAGAGGAACTCTGCCTAGAAGGCCAGCATCCCGGAGTCGGCTCTTCGCTGTTGACATTGAGACTGGTGTTTTGGAACACAGGAGTGATGATTATGAGCCTCTGTACGTCTATGTAGATATTCCATTAAAATTCTGCCGTTTCCTGCTACAATAGTCATTTCAACATTAACAATGTCTACACTGTATTTCTGAACAATTTGATGTTATTTTAATGGACAAAAAAATTGCTTTTCTTTCAATAACAA
>NW_019956197.1:0-1238 GCF_002910315.2 Salvelinus sp. IW2-2015
CTATGCATAGTCACTTCACCCCTACTGTACAAACTACCTCAACTAACATTGACTCGGTACTGGTACCCCCTGTATATAGCTTCATTATTGTATGTAATTATATTGTGTTACTTTTTATTTTTACTTTAGTTTATTTAGTAAATATTTTCTTAACTCTATTTCTTAAACTGCATTGTTGYTTAAGGGCTTGTAAGTAAGCATTTCACTGTAAGGTCTACCTGTTGTATTCGGCACATTTATTTTATTTTACCTTTATTTAACTAGGAAAGTCAGTTAAGAACAAATTCTTATTTTCAATGACGGCCTAGGAACAGTGGGTTAACTGCCTTGTGACATAAAATTTGTATTCATTTGTTTTGCTTAGCTGGGTACTTAACCTACTACTTTATCAAACCGGATATTTTTTAATACAACTTTACACATAAGACATTACCGTTGATGAAGCCGTCAGGGCAGTAACTCGCATCAAGCTAATTTTAGGTCGTCACTAGTTACCACAGCCTCAAAGTCATAAACCCTGCCTATTTCTACAATTTCTCTTCTTAAAATGTGATTTAAAACCTAACCCTAACCACACTGCTAACCTTATTCCTAACCTTAAATTAAGACCAAAATAAAAAATGTGTTTTTATAAATTTTTACAGTAAAGCCATTTAGACTTTGTGGCTGTGGTAACTAGTGAAACCCCTAATTCAATGCTTTACAGGTGTAGACTGGTGACGGTGTTATCATTGACTGGTTTAGACCTGGGACACGAGGTGAGTGCAATTAATTATCAGGTAGAACAAAGAAACAGCAGGCTCCGGACCTCATAGGGTAAGAGTTGAATACCCCTGTCTTAGACAATACAGAATACACTTAATACAAGTGGAAACACTTATCTCCCTCACTAGCTTTAAGCACCAGCTGTCAGAGCAGCTCACAGATTACTGCACCTCTACATAGCCCATCTATAATTTAGCCCAAACAACTACCTCTCCCACTACTGTATTTATTTATTTATTTTGCTCCTTTGCACCCCATTATTTCTATCTCTACTTTGCACATTCTTCCACTGCAAATCTACCATTCCAGTGTTTTACTTGCTATATTGTATTTACTTCGCCACCATGGCCTTTTATTTTTGCCTTTACCTCCCTTATCTCACCTCATTTGCTCACATTGTATATAGACTTATTTTTCTACTGTATTATTGACTGTATGTTTGTTTTACTCCATGTGTAACTCTGTGTTGTTGT
>NW_019956198.1:0-1238 GCF_002910315.2 Salvelinus sp. IW2-2015
TGTGTGTGTGTGTGTGTGTGTGGCATCGTTACAGTAAGAATGGCAAACAACACCTAAAAGCTATCATCTAAAACACCTGTTGAATGCAGATTTTTACTTTAAATATTTGTCAAATGCCAGAATAAACTTAAACCTAAATAAATCGAGTTGAATGGAAGGTTAGAATTTTAGCACCAGGTAAAACAAACCTGGACAGAACACACACACACACAGAAGTATCAGAAAATATTCTACCTATGGTACTTACCTTGGCTCTTCCATGTGACCTGAGTCAGTGAGATTCATACAGACCCTCTTCYGTGGATTATGTGTAGAACATTGCCAACTCTTGGTCACTTCATTACATTGGAGGCTGCTGATGGGAGGACGACTCATAATAATGACCGGAACGGAGCATATGGAATGGCATCAAACAGTTAGAAACCATGTGTTTGATGTGTTTCATACCATTCCACTGATTCCACTCCAGTCGTTACCATGTTCCATGCCTGTTCTCCCCAATTAAGGTCCCACCAACCTTCTGCGCTTAATTCACATTCCTTTCAAGGTTCGATTCTTATTTTCTTTCTTTATTTTATTTCAACTTTATTTAACCAGGTAGGCCAGTTGAGAACAAGTTCTCATTTACAACTGCGACCTGA
Source organism: Salvelinus sp. IW2-2015 (assembly GCF_002910315.2). Classification (NCBI taxonomy): domain Eukaryota; kingdom Metazoa; phylum Chordata; class Actinopteri; order Salmoniformes; family Salmonidae; genus Salvelinus; species Salvelinus sp. IW2-2015. Next base: position 642 of record NW_019956198.1, read on the forward strand.
CCAAGATAAAGCATAGCAGTGTGACACAAACAACAACATATGGAATAAACAAATATGCAGTCAAAAATACAATAGAAAAAGTCTATACACAGTGTGTGCAAATGAGGTAGGATAAGGGAGGTAAGGGAATAAATAGGCCATAGTGGTGAAATAATTACAATATACCAATGAAACACTGGAGTGATAGATGTGCAGAAGATGAGTGTGCAAGTAGAGATACTGGGGTGCAAAGGAGCAAAATAAATAAAATAAATAACAGTATGGGGGATGATGGGCAGTTGGATGGGCTATTTACCGATGGGCTATGTACAGCTGCAGTGATCTGTGAGTTGCTCTGACAGCTGGTGCTTAAAGTTAGTGAGGGAGATATGAGTCTTCAGCTTCAGTGATTTTTGCAGTTCGTTCCAGTCATTGGCAGCAGAGAACTGGAAGGAAAGGCGGCCAAAGGAGGGATTGGCTTTGGGGGTGACCAGTGAYATATACCTGCTGGATGGCGTGCTACGGGTGGGTGCTGCTATGGTGACCAGTGAGCTGAGATAAGGCGGGGCTTTACCTAGCAAAGACTTATAGATGAACTGGATCCAGTGGGTTTGGCGA
>NW_019956199.1:0-1238 GCF_002910315.2 Salvelinus sp. IW2-2015
AAAAACTTCTGTAGCGTCCGAACAACTTGGGCCACAAACGAATGATTCTCACGAACACGATGGTGTGTCTCCATTTTGCTATTCAACCTCCACAARTGTCACGAGACTCGTCTGACGGTAACCAGTACAGGTTGTAAAACATGTATGTAAGGATGAAGGTAGTATTGTGCCTATCCAAAAAAAGTGGTTAAATATGTGTCAATTTTTTTTTACATATTTCCTGAACTTCCAGAACAAACACTTGAAAACCTTGTTTCTTCTTATTTATGTTTGACTGTCTTTATTTTTGTGAATGTGTTTTTCAATGCGTTTATCTAGGCTAAGGTATTAAAGGCCAAATTCAATATTCTTTACACCTAAAGCAGTCCTAAAATTCAAAATCAAATAGCTAAATGATCTATAGTATGACCATCTTAAAACGATACAATAATATGCTTAGAATCCCCCCCCCTTGTTTAGTGTTGCCGTAACAAAGGGGTTGATTACTTATTGACTCAAAACATTTCCGCTTTTCAATTTTAATTAATTTGTAAAAATTCCGAAAAACATATTTCCACTTTGACATTATGGGGTAATGTTTGTAGGCCATTGACACATTTTTTTAAATATTTTATCCATTTTAAATTCAGGGTCTAACACAACAAAATGTGCAAAAAGTCAAGGGGTGTGAATACTTTCTGAAGGCACTGCACATCAACCTCTCACACTGTAGCGTCATTAATGAAGTTAAGACTTAGTAAATGAATTCAAAGATTATTAATGGTCATTATGAGTGGTCCTTTGTAGCTCAGTTGGTAGAGCATGGCACTTGTGACACCAGGGTAGTGGGCTCAAATCCTGGGACCACCCACATGGAAAATGTATGCACGCATGACTAAGTCGCTTTGGATTTAAGCGTCTGCTAAATGGCAAATATATTAACATGAAGCAAGAACAGAATGGCTGGCTGATGTGGGGAATCCATCATTGATATAAATAGACCTAGTTTCAATGTGATAAATATGGCCAATTAATAATGCTGGACTCTATTATATCCTCAAGTTCTATTGGCTGGATTGATGAAGCCAGTGACTGATGTGATGTACTTCTCAGTGCCATAGGAAGAATCCCGGAACATTTTCCAGTCTGTCCTAGCAAAACAGCCCTGTAGCTTAGCATCTGCTTCATCTGATCACTTTCTTATTGACCGAGTCACTGGTGCTTCCTGCTTTAGTTTTTGCTTGTAAGCAGGAATCAGG